>NC_045447.1:10566660-10579954 GCF_002776525.5 Piliocolobus tephrosceles
GAGAGAGAGAGAAAGAGAAAGGAGAAAGAAAGAAAGAAAAAAGAAAGAGGAAGGAAGAGAAAGAAAGAAAAAGAAAGAAAGAAAGAAAAGAAAGAGAAAGAAAGGAAGGAAGGAAGAAAGGAAGAAAGAGAAAGAAAGAAAGAAAGGCCAGGGTTGTGCTGAGGATTGGGGATGATCTATGTAATAGTTTAGTGCACATAAGTAGTCACTGGAAGCTCTTGTGAGATTCTCTGTGTGTCTCAAATCTATGTAAAGCTGAATTCTGTCGCCTCACTCAGGTATGACATCAAAGGCTGCGAGGTGAGCCGCTGGGTGGATCCCGCCCCTGAGGGCAGCCCCATTGTTCTGGTGCTGAAGGACCTCAACTTTCAGGGCAAGACCATCAACCTGGGTGAGTCACGAGGGTGGTCACTGCCTGCCCCTCCTTCATTCAGGGTGAAGTTTAGAAGGGTGTCCCTGCTGCCCTCTGCCTGAGTCATTAAGAGCCCAGTTTCTGCTGGGCGCAGTAGCTCATGCTTGTAATCCCAGCACTTTGGGAGGCCAAGATAGGTGGATCACGAGGTCAGTAGTTCAAGACCAGCCTGGCCAAGATGCTGAAACCTAATCTCTACTAAAAACACAAAAATTAGCGGGGCGTGGTGGCACACGCCTGTAATCCCAGATATTCAGGAGGCTGAGGCAGGAGAATCGCTTGAATCCAGGAGGCAGAGGTTGCAGTGAGCCGAGATGGCACCACTGCACTCCAGACTGGGCAACACAGCAAGACTGTCTCAAACAAAACAACAACAAAAAAAGAAAGATGGCTGAGGGGGAAGGGGGAGGAAGAAGAGAGCTCTGGCTGCAGGGTTCCTGGAATATTTGGTTTTCGGGTTTTTTGGAGACAGGGTCTCCCTCTGTCACCTATGCTTGAGTGCAGTGGCATGGATTACAGCTCACTGCAGCCTCAACCTCCTGGGCTCAAGTGATTCTCCCACCTCAGCCTCCCAAGTAGCTGGGACTACAGGCATGTGCCATCACACCTGGTTACTTTTATTTTATTCTGCAGAGACAGGGTCTCGCCATATTGCCCAGGCTGATCTTGAACTCCTGGGCTCCAGCAATTCGCCCAATTTGATCCTCCCAAAGTGTTGGGCCCACAGGCATGAACCACTGCACTTTGCCAGAATATATGTACTTTAAATATTGATATCACTCCTAGTCGGCTGGGTGACCTTGCCTGATTTCTCAACCTCTCTGTGCTGGCATGAACTGAGTGGAAATTTCTTGTTCTTGCTTTAGCAGGAAGTTGTGACATAGAGTGTGTCATGCCCATCACTCAGGAGGTGATGGGCCAGGGAAATTCAGAGGTGGCAGGGAATTGCAACAGGAACTAGAGTCTGACTCCACATTTCCACCCATCTGGATCCCACAGGGCTGAGTCAGCGCCACAGAGTCCTGCTCTCACACATAAGGATGACTCAGCCCCTCTCCACCTTTGGGTCTCTGACCATGAGCCTATCCGGGACCTCAGGCTGGAGAGGAAAGTGATTTGTTCAAGAACTCATGGGACCCAGTCTCTCCTAACTCATGCATTGATAGACGTGACCTAGCACCTAGTGTGTGCTGGGCACTGTGCAGGTGTGGAGGTGCCCTGAGCACATGGCTGGTCTGACTTTGCCCACATGGAGCTTAGAATCTGTGGGGCAGGTGGACCATAAATAAGGCAACCAGTTAATACACATGGCAATTTCAGAGTGTGACAAATACTATGAAAAACTGAGTTGGGGTGAGGCAAGAGGGATGGGGGTGCGGTGTTGGCTGGGTGGCTGGCAAGGGCTTTTCAGAGGAGGTGATGTGCAGCTGAATGACAAGAGGAGCCACTATAAGACTAGCGCCGTCCAGCAGAGGACATAGTGAGTGCAAAGGTCCTGCAGTAGGAATGGCTTCAGTATGATTGGCAGTCGGAGGGTGGCCAGGGTCGGTGGAGGGTGACTGAAGGAGTTCACCCCGTGTAGGATCATGTAGGTTGTGGTAAGCAGAGTAGGTTTTTGCCAAAAGCAAAGTGAAGATGTTTATCTGGGGCTGAAGGACTTCCTGGTCACAGTTCCACTGTAGTCTTTTTTTTTTTTTTTTTTGAGACGGAGTCCCACTCTGTTGCCCAGGCTGGAGTGTAGTGGCCGTATCTCAGCTCACTGCAAGCTCCGCCTCCCGGGTTCATGCCATTCTCCTGCCTCAGCCTCCCGAGTAGCTGGGGCTACAGGTGCCCGCCACCTCGCCCGGCTAGTTTTTTGTATTTTTTAGTAGAGACGGGGTTTCACCGTATTAGGCAGGATGGTCTCGATCTCCTGACCTCATGATCCGCCCGTCTTGGCCTCCCAAAGTGCTGGGATCACTGTAGTCTTATGATCCTCATTTCTCCTGGGACCCGGACCATTTGGGCATGCTGCTGTCTCCATATGGCCCTAGCAAGGGTGGAGTTGCCTCTCTGGGGAAGGAATCATCACCTCACCAGCCATTGTGGGCAGTGTGTGAATCCATAGGGAACTTCTCACCATTGTGCCCTCAGGGTTGGGCCTACGAGCAAAGAAACTTGAAGAATGAGGACTGAGAAGGAAGGGTTCTGGCTTTGGGGACATACTGCCTTGTGTGAGTGAGGAGCCATGGTGACTGAGGGTGAACCACTACTCCCCACATGTGTCCAGGCTGGAGTGGCAGAGACAGGAGAGTGTGTGCTCAAAGGAAGCCCCTGGGGGGCAGGGCCACTACAGCAGCCCTCCTCCCAGCCCCTGGACAGGCACTGAGTCCTACAGCACCAGGCCCAAGGGTGATTTGGCTTTGAACCTGGAGCAGGGTAGACTGGGAAGGTTGCTGAGCTGGGGACAGATACCCTGGCATCCAGCCCAGGCCTGAGCCTCTGAGAAAAAGGAAAAAGGAGTTTGAAATGGAGACCAGGGAAGGAGCCCAAGCTGGTTCCCAGGCCAGCACCCTGCAGAGGAGGTGGGTGTGGCAAGGAAGGGGAGATGATCTTTCTGGCCAATGCAATATTTTGCAAAAAAAAAAAAAGATCATAAACAAGGGCCGGGCGTGGTGGCTTACGCTTGTAGTCCTAGCACTTTGGGAGGCCGAGGCAGGCAGGTCACTTGAGGTCAGCAGTTAGATACCAGCCTGGCCAACATGGTAAAACCCTGTCTCTACTAAAAATACAAAAGTTAGCTGGAAATTGCTTGAACCCGGGAGGCGGAGGTTGCAATGAGCCAAGACGGTGCCACTGTACTCCAGCCTGGGCAACAGAGACTCTGTCTCAAAAAAAAAAAAAAAAAAAAAAAAACTTAGACGGGAAGTGTGCCCTCTCACTTCCCCATAGGCCCACCCCTGCTACTGTCCCAGTGCTTTCTGCCACCAGCCTGGCGCCTGAAGGCAGTTGCCTCTGAGATCCCAAGGGACCCCAATAGGACACACTGCGGCCTCTGCCCGGGGCCTGGGCTAACTTGACTTGGATTTGAGGACATTCTAGCGAGGGAGCCTTTGAGAGGTAAGAGTAGGTGGTCACAGCCCCGGGTCTGGAGTGAAACTGCCTGGGTTCGAATCTTGGCTGTGACAGGAGCTGCTTCTGCACGTGGGTCTCAGAGGAGAAAAACAGGCTCAGGTGAATGTCACACTGACATAATCATAATAAAATAATCATATTGAAAATAACTTATGTATTCGTTGTTTATCTGAATTTCCAGTGTCACTGGGCATTCTGTATCTTACTTGATAAGTCCAGCAACCCTACCAGTTGAAACGTGGACTGCCTGACCCCAAGCCCCGCTTAATTTCCCTGCTCAACCACCATTTCAGATGGAGACACTCAAGTCCGGACAGCCAGGCCGCCACTGCCCGGTGGCCCCCGACACACTCTAGGTCTCTTTCCCCTGCGGCCCGACAGCCTCGCCCAGGCAGGAGCCTGCTGGAAATGCCGAGGACAGAAAAGGGAGATGCTGATACTCAGACTCCGCCCCGGCTCTGAAGCCCCGCCCCCGGCCCTGAGGCCCCGCCCCTAGCTGGAGGCCTCGCCGCCAGCCATTCACGTCCCGCCCCGTCCCGGCCGCGCAGAGCCCTCCCCAGGTCGCGCAAGCTGCGCCCGTAGGATCCGCCTGCGGCGCGCAGGCCCCGCCCCAGGCGCGCGAGTCTCCGCCCGTCCTCGCCGGCCCCGGCCCCGCCCCCTGCCTCTGGCCGCTCGGATCAGCTTCCAGTGCGGTCGGCCCGGCCCGGGGGCCATGGAGCTCCGAGCAGCGGATCGCGAGCCTCCTGCGAACCCCAGCCTGCACGCCCGGTTAGCACCCGGCCGGGAGATGCGGCAGTGGAATCTGGAAGGGCGGTGAAAATCCCACGTCCTGCCCTCCCCCGGCCTCTCCATTCGTCCCCCGGGTAGAGAGGTAGGATGGATGGGGTGGAATTCCGGGCTTCTGGCTCTCTCTGCCCCAGACCCGATTGGTGACCTTGAGCTGGGGGTGCCCCCTCGCTGCCTCTTTGCTTGGCAGGAGGTCTCGCAAAGGTCGCTGAGTCCTGCTCCTTTAGGATGGGGACATTGCCTTCTGGTGTTTGGAGACGTCAAGGGGTTGGATTCTAGGGCGCCATGTGCTTTCACCCCGGCCTGTACGTCCCCTGCCTCAGTTTTCCCGATAGCCTAGAACTTCATCTGCCTTACCCCTCCCGGCTCTGAGTTTCTGGGTCTTGGCAGGTGCCTGGCTCCCACCCCTTCCCAGCCCCAGCCCTGGAGACAGCAGCCCCTAGACTACCGAGGGACAGCGACAGCATGAAGGCTCCGGTAAGTGGTGGAAGAAGGAGGACTTCCAGGGAACGCAGAGACCCAGACCGGCGGAGCAGCTCAGGAGCCTCTCCACCCCAGGACCCACTGCCACTTCTGACCTCCCTGCTGCCAAGCAGAGAAGGGCAGAATGGCCTCAAAGTCCAGCCCTCTGTGTGGCCCCAGGCGGGTGGCATCCCCTCTGTGGTATCAGTACCTTGCTATCCCTGTAAAACGGAGGTAACACTACGAGCTAACCAGGCAAGGCCTACCTGGGACTGGGGGTGTGAAAGTTCAGTTCAGCCGCTCTTGTCTTTACCGCAGAAGCCCCGGGTTGTGGGAGAGAGACAGCTGGATGTGGGGGGCAGTTCATTTCGACTGCCTGAGTCAAGGTCTCTGGTTCCTCATGGGCAGGGGAGCAGGTGCCAGGCAGAACTACCTCCCTTGCACAGCTGGCCACACAGAAAAGACTTATTTTTAGAAGCTGATGTAGCTTGCAGGCAGAAAATGGTGGGCCTCGGGCAGGATGCCCCGGGGTGGGTGGTGGTGATGGGGTGGGGGGTGGGGGCAACTTTCCCACTTCTGATTTTCGGAGAGCACCAGCCAACGGCTCGGTGGCTTCTGAAGGGTGGCCTAGGGACTTGTGCCTCGAGTCTAGAAAACTGGAGCCCAGAGAGACACAGGTGGTGACCAGGGTGGACCACTACCCAGTGACTAGCCCACAGTTCTGCTGCCACCAAGCCCCTCCCATCCTGAGAGGCTTGGTGGTGGTGGAGGCATTCACTAAGTCTGCCAGGAGGGCCAGCCTGGATGGCTAGAAGAGCTTCCTGGTTCCAACAGCCTTTGGCACATGGTTTCTGGAGGCAGGAGCCTCCAGGCACCAGCTTTTCAATTATTAAAGCCATTTCTTGAAGGACATTTGCTCCAATCTCCTTGTGCCACCTGGCCTGCTGATTATCAGACGGCCACTGAGTCAGCTGGGGGTGGGGCGGAGGCAGGGCCACACTAGGCAGCCCTGGTCCTAGGCTGAAGGAGCTGGTGGCCCTTCTGAGGCACCACTTTCCCATTGTCATGTGCACCGCATACAGTATACGGAACGCTTTCACTGCCCCTCCCGTAAGTTCACACGGTGGGCGTTAACAGTCACCAGTTTGTAGAGGAGGAAACAGCCCCAGAGGGATGGAGAGCCACAGGTCACATAATACACCCCAGCCTCCAGTTAGGAATATGGGCTTTCCAGCCTGTATTTAAGGCCCCACTGTGGTGCTTCTTTGCTGTACGGCCTTGTACTAGTCACTTCATCCCGAATTGCTTTCCTTATCTAGAAGGTAGGGATAATGACAGTGTTATCTCCAGGGCCTTATGTGCCCAGAGCTTGGCATCCCCAGGTAAGGCCCAATGGGTGGAGACTGGATTCTGCTGCTGTTCTAGGAGCTGCTCTAGACCCAGGAGGCCAGGTGCAGCCCTGAAGGGGCTTCTGGGAACCCCTCCCCACATACACCCGCCCGTGGTCACTGTCTCCCTCAGGGTCGGCTCGTGCTCATCATCCTGTGCTCTGTGGTCTTCTCTGCCATCTACATCCTCCTGTGCTGCTGGGCCGGCCTGCCCCTCTGTCTGGCCACCTGCCTGGACCACCACTTTTCTACAGACTCCAGACCCACCGTGCCGGGCCCCTTGCACTTCAGTGGATATAGCAGTGTGCCAGATGGGAAGGTAAGTGGGCCAGGCAGTGCATCTGGGGTGGGTAGTGACAGCTGGGCTTGTCCCAAACTGGACCTTGAACTTGGCCCCTCTGCTCACCAGCCATGTGATCCTGGCCAATCATGTCACCTCTCTGAGCCCTAGGTTCTTTTTTTTTTTTTTTTTTTGAGACGGAGTCTTGTTCTGTTGCCCAGGCTGGAGTGCAGTGGTGCGATCTCGGTTCTGAGCCCTAGGTTCTAAGAAGAAAGTTTTTTTTTTTTTTTTTTTTTTTGAGATAGAGTTGTGCTCTTGTTGCCCAGGCTGGAGTGCAATGGCACGATCTCGGCTCACTGCAACCTCCGCCTCCCGGGTTTAAGTGATTTTCCTGCCTTAACCTCCTGAGTAGCTGGGATTACAGGTATGCGCCACCACACCTGGCTAATTTTGTATTTTTAGTAGAGACGGGGTTTCTCCATGTTGGTCAGGCTGGTCTCGAACTCCCAACCTCAGGTGATCTGCTTGCCTTGACCTTTCAAAGTGCTGGGATTACAGGCGTGAGCCACCATGCCCGGCCAAGAAATTGTTTTTTGTTTGTTTGTTTGTTTGTTTGAGAGAGAGAGAGTCTCACTCTGTCACCCAGGCTGGAGTGCAGTAATGTGATCTCAGCTCACTGCAACCTCCACCTCTCGGGTTCAAATGATTCTCATGCTTCAGCCTCCCACATAGCTCACCGGTTCTTGCTCGTCTCGTCCTGGAAGATCTGGTCACAGTAGGCCCTCATGTGTTCAGTGAAGGTGTACACCTGTAAGCCAGGGTACATCCAGGTGAGCTGCAGCAGTGTGTGGTAGGTGCAACCACTGAGCACTGGGTCCATGTGCCTGCCCTAGCCCTGCCCTGGGACTACAGGCGTGCTCCACCACACCTGGCTAATTTTTAGAGATGGGGTTTCACCATGTTGGCTAGGCAGGTCTTGAACTCCTGATCTCAAGTGATCCACCCACCTCAGCCTCCCAGAGTGCTGGGATTACAGGTGTGAGCCACCATGCCCGCCCAGATGTTGTTTTCTTTTTCTTTTTCTTTTGCATTTATATTTTTATTTGTTTATTTATTTTAGACAGGATCTCACTCTGTCAACAGGCTGGAGTGCAGTGGCACGATCTCGGCTCACTGCAACCTCCGCTTGCCAGATTCAAGGGATTCTCCTGCCTCAGCCTCCTGAGTAGCTGGGATTAAAGGAGTGTGCTACTACGCCCAGCTAATTTTTGTGTTTTTGGTAGAGATGGGGTTTCGCCATGTTGGCCAGGCTGGTCTCGAACTCCTGACCTCAGGTGATTCACCCACCTCGGCCTTCCAAAGTGCTGGAATTACAGGTGTGAGCCACCACTCCCGGCCCAGATGTTTTCTTCCCCATTTTACAGATGAGAGACTTGAGGCTCACAGAGACCAGTGACTTGGCCTCAGGCCACATAGCTAGGAGGGGGCAGAGCCAGGATTCAGGCTCAAGACCAGGGAGTCCCACAGTTGTCCTGGGCACTGATGACCCTGCTTTTACTTAGAAACTGGGCACAGTGTGGGTGAGGCATGCGCAGGGGAGGGGGTGGCCTAAGAACGATTCTGAAGAACTGAGGTTCCTGTTTACTTAACAAATACTTATATGACCTCCAGTCTGTGCCCTCCACTGTTCTAAGTGTTTTGTAAATATTTGCTCAAGCAAACCTCATAAGAACTCATTATGTAGGGACAGTTAGGGCCTCAGAGGCAGCGACAGGAATGAGGACCACAAATACGGCTGATGAGGAAGTGAGGGGGCTGAGTGCAGAACCTTAGCTCTGACACTGGATATCACTGTGATCTGGGAAAGTCATCCCTGCTGCCCAGCCTGCAAAATGGGTTAATAACGGTCCTTCAAGCCGATACCTGATCAAGTAAGGTTGGTGGATATTCCTGGGGGAGGCGCAGGGGGTGTAAGCTGCATGCTCATGCCTCTCTGTCTCTTTCTCCCTGCCTGCCCTGCAGCCGCTGGTCCGCGAGCCCTGCCGCAGCTGTGCTGTGGTGTCCAGCTCCGGCCAGATGCTGGGCTCAGGCCTGGGTGCTGAGATCGATGGTGCCGAGTGCGTGTTCCGCATGAACCAGGCGCCCACCGTGGGCTTTGAGGCGGACGTGGGCCAGCGCAGTACCCTGCGTGTCATCTCACACACAAGCGTGCCGCTGCTGCTGCGCAACTACTCACACTACTTCCAGAAGGCCCGAGACACGCTCTATGTGGTGTGGGGCCAGGGCAGGCACATGGACCGGGTGCTCGGCGGCCGCACCTACCGCACGCTGCTGCAGCTCACCAGGATGTACCCCGGCCTGCAGGTATACACCTTCACTGAGCGCATGATGGCCTACTGCGACCAAATCTTCCAGGACGAGACGGGCAAGAACCGGTGAGCCTGGGGCCTGCCTGCTGGGGTCTCCCTGGCAGCTGGGGACCTTCATTCTCTGCGAGTCTCTTGTCCATCAGGGCTCTGCTCTGTCATGCCCGGGAGATCAGCACTCATGGAGGCAGACATGGTCCTGCCCTCTAATGGGGGGCAGAAGGCAGAGGGGATGTCACTCAGGAAACTGTCATACAGATCTAGAATCCCAAATGGTGGTGAGGGCTATCAGGCCTTTTGAGCACCCGATGGGAAGCACTGGGCAGTGTGTGGAGGGGCAGGAGGGAGCGCTTCTCTCTGGAGGGAATGGTTTGTCTAACTTAGTCTCTGATATCCCTTCTGGATAATAAAAGTTAGAGGCTGGGTGGCTTATGCCTGTAATCCCAGCATTTTGGGAGGCCAAGGCGGGAGGATCACTTGAGGTCAGGAGTTTGAGGCCCCATCTCTACTAAAAATACAAAAATTAGGGCCAGGCGCGGTGGCTCACGCCTGTAATCCCAGCACTTTGGGAGGCCCAGGTGGGAGGATCACGAAGTCAAGAGATCAAGACCACCCTGGCCAACATAGTGAAACCCCGTCTCTACTAAAAATATAAAAATTAGCCATGTGTGATGGCGCATGCCTGTAATTCTAGCTACTCAGGAGAGTAGCTGAGGCAGGAGAACTACTTGAACCTGGAGGCAGAGGTTGCAGTGAGCCAAGATCACGCCACTGCACTCCAGCCTGGGTGACAGAGTGAGACTCTGTCGCAAAAAGCAAAACAAAACAGAGCAATAACAGCCCTCTTTGCTCACCAGGCACTGGGTGAAGCACTCTGCATTCAAGGTTTCATTTTATGTCATACCCAAAAGCGCACTCATGACTCTTGCCGGTCCCTCCTCCACACGCCTGCTCCTGCACCGGCCTCTGTGCTCAGGAGACAGAACAGTCAGCCTCTGGTGTATTCACCAGAAAATTGGGCTATGCCTCTGACTCCCCTTGTACCATCATCTGCCACATACAATGGCCCATGGCTGCCACCTTGACCTAAGCTGCAGGCTTCCCACCCCCACCACTCCTGGCCTGCCTGCCCTGCGTGATCCTGCCCCTGCCTGCCTCTGTGACCTTGTGTCTCCTTCACTCTCCCTGTTCTACCCATGGGGCTCAGACATCCATGCCTATTTCTACCTGCAGTCCTTTGCACCTGCCGTTCCCTCTCCCTGGAATGTTCTCCCAGATCTTCCCATGACAGGCTCCTCTTGCTACTCAGGTCACCTCCTCAGGGAAGCCCGCCCTTACCACCCCGTCTGAAGGAGTGCCTCCCGCCCTGGCATTCTTTATCCATTCCTTTGTTTCCTTGTCTTGGCAGCAGTTGTCACCCTCTGCCATCATCTTACTTGTAGATTTGTCTCCTAGCTACTTGTTTATCTATTTGTCTCCTTCCCTTGGGAATGTTAGCACCAGATGAGGCAGGTTCAGGGCCAGCACAGGGCCTGGGTGGGGCTCAGTTTGAACGAATGAACCAGTTCATACCTGCCCTGTAGAGGTCGAGGGCGGTGGCCCTTGGCTGGGAGGGTACCCAGGGCTGCTGCCTCCAGAGAGCTGAGGCTGGGGCCACCACCTAGCCCCTGACTCCAAGTGGAGCATGGGGGCATGGGGGCAGGGGCTGGGCTGACAGTGTTCCCTCCCTATAACCCCTAGAATTGTCTCCACTTCACAGACCGGTCATGAGGCTCAGAGAGGTTCACGAGCAAATGTGATGCCCATAGCAGAGCCAGGGTTCAAGTGGAAGATCCTTGGACTCTAGACAACCCCCGCCCCGACTTCAAACCTCGGTGCCCTGCTGCTTCCTGCTGTCTCCCCAGGCCTGGTCCCTTAGATGAGGAGAGGACATGGCCAGAGCCCCCACACCCATCATCCAGGCGTTTGCTCAAACCCTGCAAAGCGTAGCTGGGCCCAAGCCCCGCTGGGTGCTGAGGAGGTGATCAGGCCTGGGTTTGTGTGCCGCTCTGCCTGTCACCCACTGCTGGCCTTGGGCTGGCTCTGCCCCCTCCCCAGCCTCCCCCACAAGAGGTTGAGGTGCGTAGCCCTGGACTGGGAAAATACCAAGTGCCACTGGGGCCTGGAGCCACCACGTGGCCCCATGTTGACAGCATCCCCCTGTCCCCCCCACCTACCCCCAGGAGGCAGTCGGGCTCCTTCCTCAGCACCGGCTGGTTCACCATGATCCTCGCGCTGGAGCTGTGTGAGGAGATCGTGGTCTATGGGATGGTCAGCGACAGCTACTGCAGGTCAGACCGGCCGGGCCGGGCACGCAGGGACACGGGGAGAACTGTGAGCCCTCCCAGGCCTTAAGCCAGAGGATTAGGGAGCTGCGGGGGCACAGAGTATGTGGGTTGACCATATACTGGTGGGTGACCATAGCACAGATACCCCTTGGGCTCTGGGCCTTGGGAAAGAGCTCAGTGTCAAACAGGCTGCCTTACCAACAACCCCAGTGCTGCTTGTTGTGGCCACAGGCTGGTCACGGGCCAGTCATGCCACCCTGCAGACCCTCTGTTTCCTTATGTGGAAAATAGAGAAAAGAGTCACATCTTCCTTGGAAGGTTGTTGAAACATTTAGGAGAGGAATAATCCACAAAAGTGCTTACCACAGTCAGGGCCTATATATATAATAGGGCCTAAATAGATATACACACACACACACACACACATATGTGATATATTTTATATGTTTTAATTTTTGATATTATATATAATTTTTGATATTATATACCAGCATGACATCAAGTTCAGATATGTTTATGGTATGATTTTGTACCATCGTTATATTATTATATTTCTTTTCTTTCTTTCTTTTTTTTTTTTGAGACAGAGTTTTGCTCTTGTCACCCAGGCTGGGGCTGGAGTGCAGTGGCGCAATCTCGGCTCACTGCAACCTCTGCCTCCCTGGTTCAAGCAATTCTCCTGCCTCAGTCTGCCTAATAGCTGTGATTACAGGCGCATGCTACCATGCCCAGCTAATTTTTTGTATTTTTAGTAGAAACGGGGTTTCATCATGTTGGCCAGGCTGACCTCGAACTCCTGACCTCAGGTGATCCACCCCCCCTTGGCCTCCCCAGGGATCAGGGATTACAGGTGTGAGCCACTGCACCTGGCCTATGTTATTGTATTTCAATATCATGGAAATTAATGGGTTCAGAACAGGTCACCCAGGTGACAGGTGTCCCTGTGCCCCAGCCATGGCCCTGGCCACACGGCTGGCCCTTGTGATGCTGATGGGGAGGTGGGCGTGCAGGGTGGCTCTGTGACATGGGAATGAGGGGCTCCGTCCTCACCAGGAGCCCAACACCACTAGCAGGGTGCTTGCAGTCTCCATCTCTTGACCTACGCGCTTGTTCTAGAAGGTGGATGTGACCATCTGCATTTTACACATGGGATATTGAGGCTCAAAGGGTCCATCTCTGGCCCAGAGTCATCCAGCTAGCAAGAGGCAGAGCCAGGACTCGAGCCCTGGCCTTTGGGATTTGCTACTCCCCTATGTGTCTTGGCCTTCCCAGGGATCAGGCATGGGTCTCCATGAGCCCATGGGCCTGGCGAGGGGTGGTCAAGGTAGGCAGCAGGGTGTGGCAGGAGGTGAGTGAGTTCTGTCCCACACCAGCCCTGTTCCCCACCCCACAGGGAGAAGAGCCACCCCTCAGTGCCTTACCACTACTTCGAGAAGGGCCGACTGGATGAATGTCAGATGTACCTGGCACACGAGCAGGCGCCCCGAAGCGCCCACCGCTTCATCACTGAGAAGGCAGTCTTCTCCCGCTGGGCCAAGAAGAGGCCCATCGTGTTTGCCCATCCGTCCTGGAGGACTGAGTAGCCTCCGTCGCCCTGCCAGCCGCCATGCTGTTGGGAGGCCTCTGGGATGTCCCATCCCAGGCCATCACACTCCACAAAAACATTTAATTTATGGATCCTGCCTTCTGCCACGTGCTGGGTGGAGTGCCCCACTCTGGCGACACTTGGAGCCATCTCAGGCCTCATGACTTGAAGGGGAGTGGAGCGAGGAGCAGTGTCTCCACCTCTAGTCCCTGAGTAATTCATGGCATTTGGGGACTCACCCCACCTCCAGGTCTGTCAAGTGGCCTTTGTCCCTGGGGCTGATGGCCCGCTACTCACCAGCATCATGACCTTGTGCCAGTCCTGCTCCTTCCTCCCCAGCCACCCCTACTACCTTTTGGTGCCACACTTCTGAGGCCGGCCGCCCTGGTTGGGGCAGCCAAGAGCCTAGGGTTCGTTGGGTGAAGGGGCCTTGGAGTTGTGACTGCTGGGGCCGTATCAGGAACGTACGGGTAAACGTGTGTTTTCTGGACACTGTCTCTAGCGTGGTCATGTGTCTAATGTGGAGACTAGAGCTTCTTTCCCTGTCACAATCTCAGAAGCTTTTTTTTTTTTT
>NC_045447.1:10580054-10584805 GCF_002776525.5 Piliocolobus tephrosceles
TTTTTTTTTGAGACAGAGTTTTGCTCTTGTTGCCCAGGCTAGAGTGCCGTGGCGCGATCTCGGCTCACTGCAACCTCCGCCTCCCGGGTTCAAGCAATTCTCCTGCCTCAGCTTCCCAAGTAGCTGGGATTACAGGCACGTGCCACCACGCCCAGCTCATTTTTTATATTTTTAGTAGAGATGGGGTTTCATCATGTTGGCCAGGCCGGTCTCAAACTCCTGACCTCAGGTGATCTACCCACGTCGGCCTCCCAAAGTGCTGGGATTGCAGCGGTCATCCACCGAGCCCAGCTGTCCCAGAAGCTGTTGACTGGAATCCCGGAGGCCCCTACCCAGGCCCACATTGGCTGGGCTTCAGTTTCTTCCCCAGCAACCTCCTGCTGGTGGCCCCAGCCCAGCCCCTTCCCCAGTAGGTCAGGGCTGCTCCGGGGGGCTGGTTCCTTCACTGCTCTGGCCCAGGAAATTGACCCCAAGCCAGAGACTTCTTTGGGAACCCCGTTCTGTACCCAGTGAGAAGAGAGCCAGGGCCAGGAGGAAGGACTTTGAATGGGAGGGAAATGCCTCCACCCATATTGCTTCCCTGGTTCTGGGTCAAATGGCAAGTTCAATTAGCTGATAAATCTGGGGTTGGGCCTGGCACAGTGGGGGCTAAGGCGGGAGTATTGCTTGAGACCAGGAATTCGAGACCAGCCTGGGCAACATGACAAAACCAGTCTCTACCAAAAAAAAAAAAAAGTGGGCCAGGCACAGTGGCTCACGCCTGTAATCCTAGCACTTTGGGAGACCGAGGGGGGCAGATCACAGATCACTTGAGGTCAGAAGTTTGACACTAGCGTGGCCAACATGGTGAAATCCTGTCTCTACTAAAAATATGAAAAATTAACAGGATGTGGTGGCGGGTGCCTGTAATCCCAGCTACTCGGGAGGCTGAGGCAGGAGAATCGCTTGAACCCAGGAGGCGAAGGTTACTGTGAGCCACTGCACTCCAGCCTGGGCGACAGAGTGAGACTCCATCTCAAAAAAAAAAAAGAAAGAAAGAAAGAAAGAAAGTGGGTTTAGTCTCCCTGCAAAACAGGAAGGCAGAGGGCAGCCCTGGGTGGGTGCTGTGAGGGAGTCTAGCCTGGCTCAGGCCTTATTTTTCTCACCTATAAATTGAGGAGAAACGACCCACCAGCAGAACCTTGCCATCTTCAGAGGAGGGCCGGTGCCAGCCGGATTTACAGATGAGCTGAGGCCACTCAGCTGAAGCCGGACGACTGTGGAGCGGCTGGGCCAGGGTACAATACCAGGTCTAAGAGCTGAACCCGAGGACCTCAGCCCTGCACCCCTGGACTGGAGAGAGCCCCCAAGCATCACCCCTCCCAGGCATCACTACTTCATCTGGGGACTGGAAGACAGAGGACTGGGCCAGGGCCTCGGGCTGTCAGCTGGGATGCAGCCCTGGGGTTCTAGCTGCCAGCTCCAGGGGTCAGGGCCTTCTGCTAATGCTCTGCTGTTGCCAACTTGAAATTCTTAGGTTGTTTTTTGTTTTTTTTTTTTGTTTTGTTTTTTTTTGCAAGAGGACTTGCATTTTCATTTTGCACTGGATCCCAGAAATTATGTAGCCAGTAGTCCCGGGGGCTCTGGGTGACCCGGCATACTCTCCCTCCCATCCTTGGCTTTCACAGAGGGGCCTGAGACCTGGCGCTTGGTTCACAGCACTGCTTTTGTGCCCTGCCTCCCCCTGCCCAGTGCCAGATGGACTTAGAAGTTTCTGCAGGAATGGGAGGGGGGAGGAGAGCCCTGAGCCGGCGAAGCAGGGAGCAGGCTGGCAGCAGAGCCACAGCACAGAGCGAGGGGCTCTGAACAGCTGTCAGGCAGAGGTAAGGGAGGGATGGAGCCTGGTAGGCGGAGGTGGAGGGGGTTTCCGGGTTCAGGGGTGGCCCCTGGAGTCAAGGCCTGACTTCTTTCTGGCCCCACTTTCTGCTGTTGGGGTCCTGGCAGATTGGTACCCCTCTCTGGGCCTGTTTTGTCATCTGTAAAAGGTTAAAATAGTCCCCACCTCCCAGATTCAGACAGTGGACCATCCCTGTGGCTTATGACATGGCAGGCACTTGACATGTGGAGCCAGCATTTTTCGTGGGGTTTGTCTGCCTCGGCTGGCCCTGCCCTTCCTTCGTAGTGACAGATGGCAGGAAGCCCCTGCCCCATAGGTTGTCTCCCTACTCCCTGCCTCTTCCTGGGTGTCCAAGGCCCAGGGTCCACTGGTTCTGATGGGATCTGAATTCCACTCACTCCTGGGAGGCTGCCTTCTCTTCCTCCTCCATCCCCTGGGAAGAGGCTGACCCAGTCCTTGGGCCCAGGACACAGAGGCTCCTCTAACCTGGCCCTGCCCTCGGGTGGGGTGTTTACTGCTGGGTTGGCCCAGATTCTGTGTGTTTCTAGGGGTGGTGACCTGGCAGGAGTGATGCGTCAGTCACTTCCTCCAGGCAGTGGAGATGATCCTTGACAGGTCTGGTGGCTGGCTCGGGGTCTGCTGAAAGCTGTCTTGACCAGGAAACCGAAGACTGCTTTTGCCACAGCGGTTCCTGCAGCTGCCTTGAGGTGAGCCCACGGCAGGAGCCTCCCCACAGCCCCCGGGATCACGTGGATCTGCAGCCACACTTTGGGCCTCTGTTGTCCTGTTCATACCCTGGTTCCTTTGCCCCTCTGCAGACTGGCTAGGGACCTACGCTACTTCCTCCAAACCCAGAGGGGAAGCCAGGTAAGCCTCACAGCCCGGAGGTGTCCTAAGAGGCCTTTTCCTTAGAAGGGCCATGGGGCCAGGCCCAGAGCTCACGCTCACAGTTCACACACCTTCACCTTGTAAGGAAAAAAATGAAACAAAAATCCTCACACACTCAGGTGAGGACAGGAACATCTGGCTTTGGGGGACTGGTGGGCCCCAGCGTCTAGGCTCATCTAGCCCCGTCTGCCCTCTCCAGCCTCTGTGGGGGAAGAGGCAGTACTTCCTTGTTCCAGACCCTCTGGCCGGGAGCCCAGGTCCTAGGCTATGGAGCAGGCCCTGTGTGCAGGCCCCCACCTGCCTGGCACTCTCACAGGCCTCTCCTCTCCAGAAGCCCCTCCCCTAGGCAAAAGTCCAGAGGGAGAGAGGCCAGAACCTCAGGCCTGGCTCGTAGCCTGGCTCTGCCCAGGACCCGCTGCGGAGTCTTGGGCAAGTTCTATTATCTCTCTGGCCCTTGATCTTGGTTTCTTTGAATTGGGAGCTGGGGCAGGTGAGGGGGTCTCTTAGGCTCTTTCCAGAATACCATGGAAGGGAAAAATCCTAACAGCTCAAAGAAGTTTGCTAAGGGTCAGGAAGCAGGCGGGTACACGGGCCTCTCCTACCCCTGGGGCAGGAAGGGTCAGAGCAGAGGCCAGCTCTCCCAGACCGTGGGGGAATGGCTGCAGGGGAGGCCCACGAGGACTGGCCACAGCCACCATGCAGGAACGTCCTGGTGTGGCCTGGCCTGGCTCTCACAGGCCCAAGGCTTCTGTGTAGAACATGTCTGTGGTTATTAAACAGGCAGGCCTAGTGGAAACAACCCTGCCACGTGCGTGTTCTCTGAATCTCAGTTTCTTCCTCTGGAAAGTGGGTTAACCTCAATACCCAACTCATAGGCCACCTTAAGGATTCAATGGGGTGTGTTTGCAAAGTGCCTGGCACAGAGTAAGCCCTTCTGTTTCTCATCCCTGTTATTACTATTATTGAGATGGTTACTGTCGTTCTTGAGGCTCAAGAAGGGAAGCCAGGCCTGAAGCAAATCCTGCTAGAGGGAGCCTGGGCGCAGAGACATGGCAGGCCGGACGGGCAGCTCCACGTTCAGATGCCATCCAGGAGCAGGGCCGAAGCACCCTCTCACTTCTGGGTGTTTGATTTGGGTCACTGGTCTGGGTTAGTGAGAAGGGCTGGGGACAGGATGTTTCCTTCCCTGGTTCAGCCCCCAACCCCCTGGGTGGCCTTGGGCTAGAGGTGTTCCTCTGAGTCCTCGGAAGTCGAGTTCATCAGGCCTCCTGCCTGACCGCCCTGCCCCCACTCTGTGGTTTTCCATCCTGTCGCTTGTAGGGCGGGGTCAGCGACCTAGGAGGGCCATGGGTAGGGCTTGGTTTGAGGCTCAGGAAGCAGGTGGAGGTGGGCAGGAAGCCTCAAATCCACCCTTGCGGGCCACCCCCTCCCTGCCTGGTGGGCAGTGCCTTCACTGCCTAAAGGCTGTCCCCTGGAGGACTGCTGACTTTTGTTTTAACTGGAAACAAAGTGTTATTAAGGCTTCCCATATAAGTACAACGCAAACAACCTGCAAATTTATAAAGGAAAAGTGAAGGCAACTCCCAACCGTCCTGACTCGCCTTCACTTCAACAGGGAATCAACTGCAGGTGGAGTCCTAGTGGGCCCTTCCAGACACCTTCTGTGTGCATTTACAAATACTATGCATAGCTGTATAATTTTAAAAAGCAAGCAAAGGCCGGGTGCGGTGGCTCACGCCTGTCATCCCAGCACTTTGCGAGGCCGAGGCAGGTAGATCACAAGGTCAGGAGATCGAGACCATCCTGGCTAACACAGTGAAACCCTGTCTCTACTAAAAATACAAAACATTAGCCGGGCTTGGTAGTAGGCGGCTGTAGTCCCAGCTACTCGAGAGGCTGAGGCAGGAGGATGGCATGAACCTGGGAGGCGGAGCTTACAGGAAGCCGAGATAGCGCCACTGCACTTCAGCCTGGGCGACAGAGCAAG
>NC_045447.1:10585205-10596671 GCF_002776525.5 Piliocolobus tephrosceles
GGAGTCTCGCTCTGTCGCCCAGGCTGGAGTGCAGTGGCTGGATCTCAGCTCACTGCAAGCTTCGCGTCCCAGGTTTACGCCATTCTCCTGCCTCAGCCTCCTGAGTAGCTGGGCCTACAGGCGACCACCACCTCGCCTGGCTAGTTTTTTTGTATTTTTTAGTAGAGACGGGGTTTCACCGTGTTAGTCAGGATGGTCTCAATCTCCTGACCTCGTGATCTGCCTGTCTCGGCCTCCCAAAGTGCTGAGATTACAGGCTTGAGCCACCGCGCCCAGCCAAAAAATACATTTTTAAAAATATAAAAATATTGTGTGGACTGGGTGCGGTGGCTTATGCCTGTAATCCCAACATTTTGGGAGGCCAAGGCAGATGGATCATTTGAGGTCAGGAGTTTGAGACCAGCCTGACCAACATGGTGAAACCCCATCTCTACTAAAAATACAAAATTAGCCGGCCGTGGTGATCTCTACTAAAAATACAAAATTAGCCGACCGTGGTGGCACACACCTGTAGTCCCAGCTACTCAGAAGGCTGAAGCAGGAGAATCACTTGAACTGGGAGGCAGAGGTTTCAGTGAGCCGAGATCACATCATTATACTCCAGCCTGGGCAACAAGAGTGAAACTCTGTCTCAAAATAATAATAATAATAATAATAATAATAATAATAATAATAATAATAATAATGTGACCATTATCTTAAAATTTTTGGAAAAATACAGTTAATCCAAAAGAAAAAAAAAGCAGCCCCAGATCCCATCATTCCAGAAATAACCACTATTAACCCTAATCACTGGCCGGGTGTGGTGGCTCACACCTGTAATCCCAGCACTTTGGAAGACTGAGACAGGCGGATCACCTGAGGTCAAGAGTTCGAGACCAGCTTGGCCAATGTGGCGAAACCCCGTATCTACTAAAAATACAAAAAAAATTAGCTGGGTGTGGTGGCCCGCCCCTGTAGTCCCAGCTACTCAGCAGGCTGAGGCAGGAGAATCGCTTGAACCCAGGAGGCAGAGATTGCAGTGAGCCGAGATTGAGCCATTGCACTCCAGCCAGGGTGACAGAGGGAGACTTCATCTCAATAAAAAACAAGCAAAAAACCAAAAACACTAATCACTGTGATAGGCAAAAAGCATTTCCTTATTTTTTTCATCTTTTAAAATATTGTGATATGGTGTCATATTTGAAAGTTATAAGGCATAAAAATATCATGAATCTCATGACCTCAGTCCCCACTTAAAGACCACTGTTTTAACTTGCATACCTCTTTGATTCCTCCCCCATTGTTCTTGACTTTGCTTTTATTTATTTATTTAATTTTTTTTTTTGAGATGGAATCTCGCTCTGTTGCCCAGGTTGGAGTGCAGTGGCGCGATCTCGGTCAATGCAACCTCTGCCCTCCCGCCTGCCAGGTTCAAGCGATTCTCCTGCCGCAGCCTTCCAAGTATCTGGGATTAAGTAGCATGTTCCAAGTAGGCATGTGCCACCACACCCGGCTAATTTATTTGTATTTTTAATAGAGACAGAGTTTCACCATGTTGGCCAGGCTGGTCTCGAACTCCTGACCTCAAGTGATCTGCCCGCCTGCACCTCCCAAACTGCTGAGATTACAGGCGTGAGCCACCGTGCCCAGCCTCTATTGTGTAGTTTTTACTCATCTTCCCAGACCTCTTTTTCACTCCTTGTGTCTCTAAGATTCATCCATGTAATTGTAGATCATTCATTTTACCCTGTTACGTATTATTCCACAGTGTGAACCTTCCATTGTGTAAAACAATTCCATTCTCTTGTTGATGGATATTTGGGGTTTTTCTCCGTTTTGTATTATTTCAAGCAATGCTGCTATGAACCTCCTTGGGCACATCTGCAAGAATTTCTCCAGGGCATGTTTACTCAGCTGTGGAATGCAAATGTTTAGGACTTTGTTTCCAAGACAGTTCTTTTTTCTTTCTTTCTTTCTTTTTTTTTTTTTTTTTTTTTTTTTTGAGAGGGAGTTTAGCTCTTGTTGCCCAGGCTGGAGGCTGGAGTGCAATGGCATGATCTTGGCTCACTGCAATCTCTGCCTCCCGGATTCAAGCGATTCTCCTGCCTCAGCCTCCGGGGTAGCTGGGGTTACAAGGGACCGCCACAATGCCTCACTAATTTGTGTATTTTTAATAGCGACGGGAGGCGGGGGTGGGGGGAAGGGGGTGGTGGTGGTTTCATCATGTGGGCCAGGCTGGTCTCTAACTCGTGACCTCAGGTGATCCACCCGCCTCAGCCTCCCAAAGTGCTGGGATTACAGCCACTGGGCCTGGCTGGCAGTTCTTTAACTTGCTTTCTTCACATAAATATCCTGTAAATATCCCGGCCATGCTCTCCTGCGAAGGCATACTGACCTGCATCTTTCCTTTTGGTTTTGTTTGTTTGTTTTGTTTTTTTGTTTTGAGACAGTTTCGCTTTTGTTGCCCAGGCTGAAGTGCAATGGCGCGATCTCGGCTCACCGCAACCTCTGCCTTCCATGTTCAAGCGATTCTCCTGCCTCAGCCTCCGGAGTAGCTGGGATTACAGGCCTGCTCCACTACGCCAGGCTAATTTTGTATCTTTAGTAGAGACGGGGTTTCTCCACGTTGGCCAGGCTGGTCTGAAACTCCTGATCTCAGGTGATGCACCTGCCTCGACCTCCCAAAGTGCTGAGATTACAGGCGTGAGCCACCGCTCCTGGCCTGCATCCTTCATTTTAACAGCCTCCTGGTGCACTTACTTCGGCAGGCTGTGCCTTAACTTAAGCAGTCCCAGGCCGGGCGCGGTGGCTCAAGCCTGTAATCCCAGCACTTTGGGAGGCCAAGACGGGCGGATCACGAGGTCAGGAGATGGAGACCATCCTGGCCAAAACGGTGAAACCCCGTCTCTACTAAAAAAACACAAAACCTAGCCGGGCGAGGCGCCTGTAGTCCCAGCTACTCGGGAGGCTGAGGCAGGAGAATGGCCTGAATCCAGGAGGCGGACCTTGCAGTGAGCTGAGATCCGGCCACTGCACTCCAGCCTGGGCGACAGAGCGAGACTCCGTCTCAAAAATAAATAAATAAATAAAAAGCAGTCCCCTAGCAATAGCTACTTAAGTTATTTTTCCCTATCACGTAGAGTGATGTCATGGATGTCCTGGTAATTACAAAAAGGAACATTTTAAGTTTTTCCAGTTGTGTGAAGTTGTCCTTCTCCCTATTTTCCAGAGGCAGGGAGAAGGAAAGTTATGCGCTAAGGCCACGCAGCTGGCTAATGGCAGAGCGGAACTTGAATCTGAGGGTGAACCCTGAGTTTGCCCAGGTGACTATTTGCCCAGGGTGCAAGGCAGGGAGCTGGAGGCCCTTGGTGGGGAGCCCAGAGAGAAACTCAGTGCTGAGTCCAAGCACAGCGTGCTCCGGAACTCAGTTTCCCCATCCGGGGTCATGGTGGCAATAAAGAGCTAGAAGTGGGCCTGATCCACACTACAGGGAGCCGAAAGGCTGTTGTATTTTGGTGGTCACCCCGGGCTGCCCAGTGGGATGACCGAGGCGCTCACGCGGCGGCGGCACCCGGGTTCGCCTCCCTTTTCCCTTCCCCGCCCGCTTCGCCCGTGGGCGGAGCCACCCGCGGCCCTGAGGCTCCGCCCACCTCCCAGGCCCGAGCCGGGCCGTGGCGGCGGCGCTAGGACCCGGCGGGCCGCGGGTGCGGCGGGGCCTGGGCGGCCTGAGGAGCGCGGACCCCGGCGCTCGGCTCCCGGCGCCATGTGAGGGGGTTCGGGGGCCGCGGGGGGCCGGGCGCTCCCCGCCGGAGGTGAGCAGGCGCCTAGAGGGAGCTGGTCGCGGGGGCGGGGGCGGGGGCGGGGGCTGGGGCGGAGGGCGCCGGGAGAGTAGATAGATAATCACCGGGGATGGGGATGGATGCGGGGCCCCCGGCGGCACCCCTAGACCCCTTCCCCCTTGGTAGCCGCGCCCCGAGGTCCCGGTCCTCGCGCCCAGGGGCTGTCGCGGGGTCCGTTGGGCCTCTTGCCGCCGACTACCCCGTCAGCGGTCCTGCCTCTCTTTTCTTCCCAGCTGGGGTTAGGGCTCCGGACCCCCAGAGTGCAGGAGTTGGGGAGGGGGTTGGCGCGAGGGGCGCGCTGGGTGAGCCCCCCACAAGGTGGACCCACGGGTTCGGCGTCCCACATCGTCTCGGAATTAGGAGCCCCCCTCCCCCTTCTCCCTGGATCCCTCCCCCCTCGCGGGTTCGTGGGGGCGTCCCGATCTGCGGGAGGACTCCCGGGGCTGGAAGAAGGAAAACCCCCAAACAGAGGGCAGGGTGTGGCCCCCACCCTCGGCTCCTGCTCAGCTCGCCTGCACGTCCAGCCTTGGGCTGAGTCCATGCTCCTGGGCCAGCCATCGAGGCTGCCACCTCCCCAGCCTGAGCAAGCCGCTCCTCAACAGGCTCCCAGACCCCCGCCCCGGTGCCGGTGCCGAGCCACGTCCTGGGCACACACCATGGCCTCTGACCCGTTCCAGCCCAGGGGGATCCTCCAGGGAGACGAAGTCAGGCTCAGCCCTGGGCTGCTCCCTGTAAACGAGCCTGTAAACAAGGCTCTCAAGGCGGCTCTGGGCGGCCCCGCAAGGCGCTTTGCCTCTCTGAACCTCAGTCTCCTTATCTGTGAAATGGGCAACAAGAGCTCCTACCATACGTTGCCTTGATTCAGCGCGTGGGTGATGCTTAGAACGTATTCCCACACATATTCCTTGATATTCCGGGAAAGTCGCCGCACTGGGGTCAGGGGAGGAGTGTTTCACTGACACACTGGAGAGGCGGGACTTGAACAGTGATTAACCGCAAGACTAACAGCTGTTGGCATTGTGGGGGCACTTTCTTTTCTTTTTTTATTTTATTTTATTTGTTTTTGTTTTTGAGACAGAGTCTCCCTCTGTCGCCAGACTGGAGTGCAGTGGCACCATCTCGGTTCACTGCAACCTCCGCCTCCCGGGTTCAAGCGGTTCTCCTGCCTCAGCCTCCGGAGTAGCTGGGGCTACAGGCACCCGCCACCATGCCCAGCTCATTTTTGTATTTTTGGTACAGACGGGGTTTCACCATGTTGGCCAGGATGGTCTTGATCTCTTCACCTGGTGATCTGCCCACCTCGGCCTCCCAAAGTGCTGGGATTACAGGCGTGAGCCACCGTGCCCGACCAATGTGGGAGCACTTTCAAGCCCCGCGTGTCCCTTGCCACATCTGTTTGAATCCTTCCAACAGCCCCCTGAGTTACCGACTCTTATTGTTCCCATTTCACAGATGAGGAAACTGAGGCTCAGAGAGGTCACATGGCTTGCTCGAGGCCCCCCAGCCAGTAAGTGGTGAAACCGGAATTCGCACGGGCACCTGACATGCTGTACTGACCATGGCCTTCTCAGAGCAGGATTGTGACGGGGCGGACCAGGGGGACGCTGGTCCTGGCTGAGGGCACAGCTCAGGCAAAGGTGGGAAAGTGGGGGGCGGGCAGAGGGCATCCGCAGGAAAGAGTGGCCACGCATAATAAGATAGAGGCGGCTGGACCCCTGAGCGCCTTGAATGCCGAGGTCTCAGGGCTAATGGGGCCACCCCAGGATTCTGGACTCCTGTCTTTTGCTCTAACGGGCTGTGAGGACAAGAACAAACCGCTCCTCGCTTCTGATGAGGCCCCTTTTTCTGCTGTGTACCGCGGGGTCTGGACTAGATGGGAGTCCCGGTCTCCCTGACTGGCTGTGAAGGGCCCCGCGCTGGAGAAACCTGAAACCGAACTTGGGATGAGGGGGGCTCCCATGGGGAGGGGGCGGGGTTGGGGAGGGGGCGGGGCCAGGATCTAACCATTCAGGAGGGAGGTGTGTGTGCAAGCCTCCTCTGGCACGAGGTTCTCTGGCTTTTCTTGGTGGCCGTGTAGGAGTAAACAGCGGCTAGGTCAAAGGGCTCAGAGAGTGACAGGAACTGAGAGGCCCCTGGAGGAGGGGACGGAACTGAGGAGGGCCCCCTAAGCCCCAGTTTCTTCCCTCTGCACTCCTGCCTGCCCTGCCCCCTGGCCTGTCTGCTGGAGGTAGGCTGGACACAGTACATTTTCCCTTTCACAGGTGGGGAAGTGGAAGTCTGGAAAGGAGCTGAGTTTTGGGTGGTGGGAGAGGGAGCGATTGGGGTGTGCGGAGCAGAACTGGGCCGGCCTCCTCCCTGCCAGGTCTTCCAGAGGCCCCCCAGCCACCCCCCGAGACTGTGATTACAGCCATTTGACAGATGAGGAGTCAGCCCTGGCAGAGACTGCCGAACCTGGACTAGAACGGAGCCTCTCAGACTTGAGTCTGTGCTCTTAGCCCCCGAGAGATCCTGCTTGTTAATGCATTAGTTCATTCAGTAGTATTCCTGCATATCCGTGGCTGTGGAGGCACAGGGGAAACTGAGTGAGGACCTGGGTGGGCTGTACCCCGCAGGCAGCTCTTAGCCTAGGGGGACGGGAGGACCTAGGGGAGTTCCTGGTCCATGCCAGGCTTGGAGGATGAGTGGGAGTCAGAAGGCCGTAGAAGGGAGGGTGTTCCAGGCCAACCTGAGAGGCAGTCAGAGCAGAGGAGTTTGGGGGCCTACAAGAAGTATTGTTTTATTCTGACGCCACAGGGACCCAAGGCAGAATTTAGAGCAGGGTGTGAATGGGGATCCTGCTGCGTGGAGGTCAGGTCCTCCAGCAGGGGAGCCAGCTTTGGCCCTGCCAGCTGCCTTGGTGTGGGAAGGCCCCTGCTCAAGGAGGAGAATGGGCAGGGCTCTGCTGCCACCAGGATGTATGACCTCAGGCAGATTCCTGGCCTTTCTGGCCCTCAGTGTCTTCATCTGCAAAATGGATACAGTCCTTAAAGTTCTAGGTGCATAGTCCTTAAAGTTCTAGGTGCATAGAAGAACTAGTGGGGGGCAGAGAAGGTGTAGCCTTTGGCTTGCTGGACCCAAAGGAGGACACTGAAGCCATAGTAACCCTTTCTGGTGGCTTGCAGGTGTGAACCCAAATCCCTGCCCCCAGGGCCACCTACAGGACGCCGACACCTACCCTTCAGCAGACGCCGGAGAGAAATGAGTAGCAACAAAGTAAGCCTCCCTTCATTTCTTAACCCCATTGAGCCTCTTACTTCCCTCCATGGAACGGGTTCCTTTGGACCTGTCCCAGACCCCAGCTACCGTGAGTCTCTTTTTCCCCTCAAGAAGCCACCCATGCCTGGGAGACCCAGGTTTAAGCCCTGCTTTGGCCACTGATCTTCTAAGTGGCTTAGGGCAAGCTCCTGCCTGTTCCTGGACCCAGGGTCAGTTTTGCCCTCCCAGGCCTGACAGTCTGTCTGTGATGGTCAGGACTAGCCGAGGTGACTGTGGAGTGCTGTGCAGGAAAGAGGGGTGGGCAGGTGGAGGTGAGCAGGAAATGGGGCGAGGGTGCACTGATCAAAGGTGATACAGCTGGAGCATGACCCTGAGAATGTCAGGGTTCCCCATTGTTCTTTCAGTCATTCATGCTTTCCTAAGCACTTACTACATGACTGGCCCTGCATGCCCCTTCCTTAGGATCCACTGCAGCCTTGGTGGAGCCTGAGGTTTGGAAATGGGATGGGGTGGTTGTATTAATTTGAGTCTAATCAGGAGAAAGAAACTACACCGTGATTAAACAGGAAAGTTTAATGCAAAAAATTATTGGCTATAATAGGACACTGGAGTAACAAGGGATTAGAATTCTGAGGAATACAGCAATAGCAGATACTAATATAAGGAGCACCCCTGCCCCCATAAAGACTGAGATCCGGGCCTTGCTGAAAAAGGCCCAGCTGTGGCCTACTGAACGGCTCCAGTACAGAACTGGCCTGGGGAGGGGAACCCGCCAGCCTCCAGGTGCTGCAGGTGGTTGAGTGCGCTGTAGGAGCTGGACTTTGGAGAAGCTGTGATCACAGCACGAGCCAGAGGCAATGTGCCTGACTTGCTGGCACTGCTGGCCTCTGGGCAGTGGGTAAGATGCCCTTACTGGAAAGGCCGTGTGCACTGAAGGAGCCTCCCTAGCAAGCCTACCAGAACCAAGAAGCAAATGCTTTTCCTCCTACAGTGTCTATCCAGCACCCTCTACTCACAAAGCTTACTATGCAGCTAACTGACAAGGGACAACATTTAAAGGGCACAGATCCATTTCCACAGAGCAGACAAAAAGGATAAACTTGGAGCTAGAGGCAGTACATTGGAGACTTACTGTTAGGGGAAGACCTAGACCCTCTCCCTCAGATGTCCCACCTGTCTCTAGACATCCTCTTAGCAGCAGCTGTAGGGAATCCTGACGTATTCAATCCAGTCCAGCAAACCCTCCCTGAGAACCTTCCATCTTCCAGGACCTGCCCTGGGATCTGGGATACAGTGGGGAGCAAGGCTGACCCAGTCCCAGAGCTCACGGTCTAATTGGAGGGATGGGAGTTTGAATGCAGTGTGATCAGTGTTGTGATGGGGGGACTGAGGCAGCTGAAGGAGGCCTTCCTGGAGGAAGTAGTGCCAGAACTGGTCTGCAACAAAAAGCAGGAGTTAACCAGGTACGGTAGGTGGCAAGGAGGTGGGCGCTGAGCCTGCTCGGCAGCTGGGCCCTCACTGGCCTCTCCTCTCTCCAGGAGCAGCGGTCAGCAGTGTTCGTGATCCTCTTTGCCCTCATCACCATCCTCATCCTCTACAGCTCCAACAGTGCCAATGAGGTCTTCCATTATGGCTCCCTGCGGGGCCGTAGCCGCCGACCTGTCAACCTCAAGAAGTGGAGCATCACCGAAGGCTATGTCCCCATTCTCGGCAACAAGGTAGCGCAGCTGCTTTGGGGAGCTCCCTGGGAGCTCCTTTCCACTGCCCAGCATCACCACTCCCTCCACCTCTTCTTTCCTAAAGGAAAGGTGGACCCTGGGAATTAAGGCCCTCCCTCCGGTGATTTCAGCTTTCTGCTTGCTGTGTGACCTTGGATAAGGGCACTGCCCCTGTCTGGGCCTCAGTTCTCTCCAAGTCCCCACCCTTATTGCTAATATCCTACCATCTCCTGAATCAGAATCCTTTGGAAAATGTGTTTCTCTTTTCACTGCTCTCTGTCTCTGCTGGGGAGCCCGCACAGGCTTGGGAGCAGAACACTGGGACATTTGACAACACAAAAGCATTAATAATACCAGCTGCCCTTTATCAAGTGCCTGTATGTGCCAGGCACTTTGATCACCAGTAATCCTCAGACAAACCCTGTGAGGGCAGCATTATTATCTCCCTTGGTGAGATGGAGTAGCCAAGGCTCAGAGAGGTGAAGTCATTTGTCTAAGGTTACAGATGAGGGAAGGAAGAAGATGGTATTTTCCTACCCCCTGCCAAGTTGCAGCTGCAGGGAGAGGCCAAAGTCATTCCTGGAGACTTCTGTTGGCCTTGGGTAGCAGTGAAATTCAGGTTGTATTTCTGGGGTTCACCCTGTAGTGCCTCTTTCTCCTTCCTCACTGACCCTCCTATATTTTCTTCAGGGCCTTTGCATGCAGAGTGTAGAGCCCAGGCTCTGGACACACCCTCACTAGGAAAGGGCACATTAGCTGGTGTTTGGAGACAGGTTAACACCTAAGTGAGTCTTTCTCTACCCTAAGAACCCTTGAAAGAGGAATAAAAATGGGACAGCTTGAGTGTGGGTGATGTGGAAAGGAGAGACAGAGCGTGGCTTGCAGTGCTTCCAGCATCACAGGGGAAGCCAAAAAAACTAGCACTCAGAAAAGTGGAAACGCCAGTCGAGGTACGTGGGATGTGTTGCTGGATCTTGGAGTAAGGGCTCAGGGAAGGCTGCCTTGGGGGAGGTGACATTTGAGCTTAGCCTTAAAGGGTGAATGGGAATTCCATGGGCAAAAAATAGGCCCCAGAAAGCCTGTGGTTCCAACCCATTCATTTCAGCCATGGAGAAACAGCCCCAGAGTGGCTTTCATACCTTCCTTAATAACAAGGTGGTTCTTGTTTCTGGGTGCGGTGGAAATGTCATGGGTGCTTTTTGGAAGATGTCCACTTTGGAGAGCTGGGGATCTGTGGTAACATAGACTTGGGTTCAAATCCTGGCACTGCACTTCTCCACTTTGTGACCTTCTGTTCTCCCACTTGTTGACTCTGACCCAATTGAATAGCCTTCTTTTGGTTTTCAACGTACCACCTTTATTTCCACATTGGAGCCTTTGTGCTGGCTGTTTCTTCTGCCTTGAATATGTTTCCCTAGGTGGTCCTTCATTCTTCACATCTCAGCTCAGAGAGGCATTTCTGTTACAGCTTGACAGATTCTTCTTGCCTGCTGCCCAGGAAAAACCAATACACTGAGACTGCAGGTGTTGCAGCAGAGAAAGAGTTTAACAATCGCAGGGCCAGCCAAGTGAGGAGACAAGGGATTATTTCTCAAATCTGCCTCCCCCAGAATTTGGAAGCTAGGGTTTTTTTAAGGATAGTTTGGAAGGCAGGGGAACTAGAGAATGGTTGGGGATGAAATCATAGGGGTGTTGAAACTGTCTTCACCCACCGAGTCAGTTCCTGGGTGGGGGCTGTGGGTCACTGGTCTGGTTGGCATCCATTGGTCTACCAGATTGAAAGGTCTGAAAAATATCTAGGCCAGGCTCAGTGGCTCATGCCTGTAATCCCAGTACTTTGGGAGGTTGAGGCAGGCAGATCACCTGAGGTCAGGAGTTCGAGACCAGCCTGACCAACATGGAGAAACCTGTCTCTACTAAAAATACAACATTAGCCGGGTGTGGTGGTACATGTCTGTAATCCCAGCTACTCGGGAGGCTAAGTCAGGAGAATTGCTTGAACCCAGGAGGCAGAGGTTACAGTGAGCCGAGATTGTGCCATTGCACTCCAGCTTGGGCAACAAGAGTGAAACTCTGTCTCAAAAAAAAAAAAAAAAAAAAATCTCAAACACTCAGGTTTTACAATAACAGTGTTATCTATGTTAAAAACAACAATGATGTTATCTGTATTTTAAAAAGCAAATTAAGAAACAATGACTGGTTATTATTCAACTATAGTTACATCTTAGCAGAAAAGCAAGCTAAGAAATAATGACTGGTTATAGTTTATGCCTACAGCTTGACAGAAAGATATGCGGGGGGTGAGATAATCAATTATTACTGACCACCTTCTATCGAACTGACTATATGCAGGCAATCATGCATATAGGACAAAGGAAAAGGAAAATAAGTAAAACAAATGATTTTTACTAAACCTGTATCCTAGCAGAGTCCAGGCCTCTATCTCAGTTGTTACCTTGTGGCCTTTTATTAACTTTACAAAGGCATTTTTAGTTCCCAAACAAAGTGGAGTTCAGTTTTGAGAAGGGGCTGTTATCATCTTTGCTTTAGAGTTAAACTATAAAATAAATTCCTCTCATTGTTAGTTTAGCCTATGGATAGGAATGAGCAAGGGTGGTTAGATTGTGAGGTCAGAAACAGGATGGAGTCAGTTATGTTAGATTCCTCTCCCA
>NC_045447.1:10596771-10599683 GCF_002776525.5 Piliocolobus tephrosceles
CGTTGCCCAGGCTGGAGTGCAGTGGCGTGATCTCGACTCACCGCAACGTCTGCCTCCCAGGTTCAAGCGATTCTCCTGCCTCAGCCTCCCTAGTAGCTGGGATTACAGGCATGTGCCACCACGCCCTGCTAATTTTGTGTTTTTAGTAGAGATGGGGTTTCTCTATGTTGGTCAGGCTTGTCTTGAACTCCTGAGCTCAGGTGATCTGCCCGCCTCAGCCTCCCAAAGTGCTGGGATTACAGGCATGAGCCACCGCACCTGGCCTTCCAGGCCACCTTTCTAAAGTAGCCCCGGCTGCAGTCTCTCTTTGGTCACTTGCCCCTGTTTCCCCTCCCTTCCCCTCCCCTCCTCCCCTTCCCCTCTCCTCCCCCCCTCCCCTTTCCCTCTCCCCCTCCCACTCCCTCTCTCCCCCTCCCCTTCTCCCTCTCCTCTCCTCTCCTTTTCTTTCCTTTTCCCCCCTTTCATTTCCTTTCTTTTTTTTTATTTCTTCTTTCCTTTCCTTGTTTCTTTTCTTTCTTCTTTCCTTTCTTTCTTTCAACAGAGTCTTGCTCTGTCACCCAGGCTTAAATACAGTGGTGCAATCTAGGCTCACTGCAACTTCTGCTTCCAGGTTCAAGCAATTCTGGTGCCTCAGCCTCCTGAGTAGCTGTGATTACAGGCACGCGCCACTACACCCGGCTAATTTTTGTATTTTTTGGTAGAAATGAGGTTTCACCATATTGGCCATGCTGGTCTCAAACTCCTGACCTCAAGTGATCTGCCTGCCTCAGCCTCCCAAAGTGCTGGGATTACAGGCGTGAGCCACCATGCCTAGCCATTTGCCACTATTTTCTTTTTTTTTTCCTGGCATGTATTATGTGCATTCTTATCTGTCTCTCCACCTGTTTCTTGAAGGCAGAAGCCTGATCTGTTTTGCTCCTTGCTCTGCCCCGGGACTTGGCCATTAACCAGCTTGCTATCGATGTGTGTTGAATGTTGAATGAATGGGCCTCAGTTTCCCTTTCTTTAAAATGGGCATAACAATTCCTGGGTCCTGGAGGCCTGGATGTATGCAGCACAGCGCCCAGCACAGAGTGGCCATGATAACGTTGACTTTCCTTGTCCCCCCAGACGCTGCCCTCTCGGTGCCACCAGTGTGTGATTATCAGCAGCTCCAGCCACTTGCTGGGCACCAAGCTGGGCCCTGAGATCGAGCGGGCTGAGTGTACAATCCGCATGAATGATGCGCCCACCACTGGCTATTCAGCTGATGTGGGCAACAAGACCACCTACCGCGTTGTGGCCCATTCCAGTGTGTTCCGTGTGCTGAGGAGGCCCCAGGAGTTTGTCAACCGGACCCCTGAAACCGTGTTCATCTTCTGGGGGCCCCCAAACAAAATGCAGAAGCCCCAGGGCAGCCTCGTGCGTGTGATCCAGCGGGCGGGCCTGGTGTTCCCCAACATGGAAGCATATGCCGTCTCTCCCGGCCGCATGCAGCAATTTGACGACCTCTTCCGGGGTGAGACGGGCAAGGACAGGTACCAGCCTCCCGCCTGCCCCTCTGTCCAGCCCTGTGCTCCTTCTCAGCATGCCCCATCCAGAGGGCCTGTTGCTCCCAGCATGCACTGCTCTAAGGGGTAGTCAAGTCCTGCTGTCCTCTGGTTGGGCCTCCTAGGAGAGTTCTCTTCATGTCCAGCTGTTCACATGGGTCCTTTCCAACATGCTCTACATGGCCTGGTTTGTCCAAGAGGGCTTCCTCATAGCATACCTTGCTGTGAGGGCACAAGGGCTCCCACCCAGCATGCTCTGCTCTGAGGTTGCAGTCACTCCTAGCATCTGACTGAGAGAAGCTCCCCATAGTGTACCCAATGTAAAGTCTTGACTGTTCCCGGCATGTCTTGCCTTAAGCACACAGTTGCTCCTGGCATGCTGTGTTCCAGGTATGTATCACTCCCAGCATGCCCTGCTGTGACTAACCTCCCTAGGAAAGCTAGGCCAGTGCTGCCCAATAGAAATCTATGTGAGTCACATATGTAATTTATTTTCATAGTAATCACAGTTAAAAATTAGTGAATAGCTGTGTACAGTGGCTTGTACCTGTAGTCCTAGCTAATCAGGAGGCTGAGGCAGGAGGATCACTTGAGCCCAGGAGGTCGAGGCTGCAGTGTGCCATGATGGTGCCACTGTACTCCAGCTTGGGTGACAAAATGAGACTACATCTTACATCTCTTTTTTTTTTTTCTCTTTTTTGAGACAGAGTCTCACTCTGTTGCCCAGGCTGGAGTGCAGTGGCCAGATCTCAGCTCACTGCAAGCTCCGCCTCCCAGGTTTACGCCATTCTCCTGCCTCAGCCTCCTGAGTAGCTGGGACTACAGGCGCCCGCCACCTCGCCCGGCTAGTTTTTTTTATTTTTTTAGTAGAGACGGGGTTTCACCGTGTTAGCCAGGATGGTCTCGATCTCCTGACCTCGTGATCCACCCGTCTCGGCCTCCCAAAGTGCTGGGATTACAGGCTTGAGCCACCGCGCCCAGCTACATCTTACATCTCTTTAAGAAAAAAAGTAGTAAAAGCAACTTTAATATATTCTTTTAACCCAATATGTTCAACATATAGCTCCTGTACATATTTTGTTAGATGTATACCTAGATATTAAAACAATTTTGGAGCTATTATAAATGGTATTAATATCTTTTTGTTCCCAAATATTAATTGCTAATATATAGAAATGGCTGGGCGCGGTGGCTCAAGCCTGTAATCCCAGCACTTTGGGAGGCCGAGACGGGCGGATCACGAGGTCAGGAGATCGAGACCATCCTGGCTAACATGGTGCAACCCCGTCTCTACTAAAAAAAAAACTACAAAAAACTAGCCGGCCGAGGTGGCGGCGCCTGTAGTCCCAGCTACTCAGGAGGCTGAGGCAGGAGAATGGCGTG
>NC_045447.1:10609683-10615839 GCF_002776525.5 Piliocolobus tephrosceles
AACCTTTGCCTCCCAGGTTCAAGCAATTCTCCTGCCTCAGCCTCCTGTGTAGCTGGGTTCAAGCAGTTCTCCTGCCTCAGCCTCCTGTGTAGCAGGCATGCGCCACCATGCCCTGCTAATTTTGTATTTTTGGTAGAGACAGGATTTCACCATGTTGGTCAGGCTGGTCTTGAACTCCTGACCTTGTGATCCACCTGCCTCAGCTTCCCAAAGTGCTGGGATTATAGACATGAGCCACCGCGCCCAGTCTATTTTTTTTTTTTTTTTTGAGATGGAGTCTCACTCTGTTGCCCAGGCTAGAGTGTGATGGTGCAGTCTCGGCTCACTGCAACCTCCACCTCCTGGATTCAAGCAATTCTCCTGCCTCAGTCTCCCATGTAGCTGTGACTACGAGCACATGCCACCATGCCTGGCTAATTTTTGTATTTTTAGTAGAGACAGGGTTTCGCCATGTTGGCCAGGCTGATCTCGAATTACTGACCTCAGGTGATCCGCCCACCTCAGCCTCCCAAAGTGCTAGGAGTACAGGCATGAGCCACCGCGCCTGGCTGAGTTTTAATTTTCTGTAGAGATGAGGTCTCACTATGTTCCCCAGGCTGGTCTTGAAGCCCTGGGATCACAAGTATGAGCCACCACGCCTGGCCTCCCTTCTTTTTTCCATACTACCTAAGAAATGCAGTGTGTATTTACACAGACAGCCCATCTTAATCACACATGGCTGGTGGCCACTGTAGTGTGAGCACAGCTCTTGGTTCTGGGCTACTCCTTCAGGGCTAGCTCTGAACTGCAGTCACTCCAGCATGAACGTATGTGGTTAGTCTCCCCTTAGGAGTCTGCTTCTAGCATGGGCACAGCTGTTTTTAGCATGCTCCATCATCATAGTCACTCAGCCTACCCAACCGTGACCCGGCTCCCCAGGAGACAGTTCATTTTCAGCATGCCCTGTTCCTGTTCTTCCCCTCAAAGGAGCTCCCTCCACACCCCTCACCTCTGCCTGGACAGCCCTCTGCCACATGCCATGCTCCCACACGAGGCTGGACTTGGGGTAACCAAAGTGGGAGTGGGGCCCCAATGGGTGGATGGGAGGAGTTCCAGGGAACTCCACGTGGGTGACCCTGGATCACCTGCTCCCATCTCTGCCTGCATGCACCCTCATCGTGACCCCTATTCATCCCCAGGGAGAAGTCTCATTCCTGGTTGAGCACAGGCTGGTTTACCATGGTGATTGCGGTGGAGTTGTGTGACCACGTGCACGTATATGGCATGGTCCCCCCGAACTACTGCAGGTGAGCCCTCCTTGCCAGCGCCCTCCCAGGACAACACTCAGGCACTGGCCGCAGGATGGAGCTGGGAGGGCTGGAAACCTTGGCTGAAGGTGCCTTTGAGGGCCTCTGCTTCATTGTTTTCAAACTGTTCTGCAGAGATCTAGACTTCTTCTGCTTCCTCAGGGGCCTCCACTCCAAGTTCAGCCAGTTTATTTATTAATAATAACTATTAGTAGTAGCATTATATATGAAAAGCCCACTAGGGGACAGCTATACTTTACTGAGTACTGACCAGGTACCAAGCATGGCTACATGTAGTCTCTCACTTACTCCTCACAGCAACCTTATGGGATAAGAACTGTTATTCTTCCCATTTATTAAATGAGAAAAACTGAGGAGTATGTTTTATGAGTAGCCAGAGGTCCTCCAAACAGCAGGAAGAGGGACCAGGCTCCAGTGCCCACAGCTCTCACCACTTCTCTACACTGCTGCCCTCTTGGGGAAAGGAAAAAGTGCCATTGCATTAAAAAAAAAAAAAAAAAAAAAAGTTTGGTAGTTACAAACCTAGTCCACCATGCACCCATTTTACAGATGGGGAAACCGAGGCCCCAGGAGGTGTGGGGATTTCTCTTATTGAGGTCCTCTGGCAGGCGAGGGCCTGAAAGGGCAAGGACCCTGCCAGCGCCCACCCTGCCCTGATGACTCCCGTCTGCTCTGTCCCAGCCAGCGGCCCCGCCTCCAGCGCATGCCCTACCACTACTATGAGCCCAAGGGGCCGGACGAATGTGTCACCTACATCCAGAATGAGCACAGCCGCAAGGGCAACCACCACCGCTTTATCACCGAGAAAAGGGTCTTCTCGTCGTGGGCCCAGCTGTATGGCATCACCTTCTCCCACCCCTCGTGGACCTAAGCCACCCAGCCTGTGGGACCTCAGGAGGGTCAGAGGAGAAGCAGCCTCCGCCCAGCCGCTGGGCCAGGGACCACCTTCTGGTCAATCAAAGCTCGCCGGAGTGTCTCCCAGCCAATCAGGGCCTTGAGGAGGAGTTATCCTCCAGCCAATCAGGGCTTGGGGAATCTGTTGGCCAATCAGGGATTTGGGAGTCTATGTGGTTAATCAGGGGTGTCTTTCTTGTGCAGTCACGGTCTGCGCACAGTCAATCAGGGTAGAGGGATATTTCTGAGTCAATCTGAGGCTAAGGACATGTCCTTTCCCATGAGACCTTAGTTCAGAGCCCCAGGAATGGACCTCCCAGTCACTCCCCACTCTACTGGGATAATGAGGTCCTGTCCCAAGGAGCTGGGAACTTGGTGGTGTCCTCTCAATTTCTAGCACCAGAAAGAGATATTGTGTGGGGGTAGAAGCTGTCTGGAGGCCCGGCCAGAGAATTTTTGGGGTTGTGGAGGTTGTGGGGGCAGTGGGGAGGTCCCAGAGGTTGGAGGGTGGCATCCAGGTCTTGGCTCTGCCCTGAGCGACCTTGGACAAACCCTTCCCCCTCTGCGGGCACCCTTCTGCCCACGCCAGTTTCCAGTGCGGAGTCTGAGACCCTTTCCACCTCCCCTACAAGTGCCCTCGGGTCTGCCCTCCCCGTCTGGACCCTCCCAGCCACTATCCCTTGCTGGGAGGCTCAGCTCTTTGGGGGGTCTGGGGTGACCTCCCCACCTCCTGGAAAACTTTAGGGTATTTTTGCGCAAACTCCTCTAGGGTTAGGGGACTCTGAAGGAAATGGGACTAATCTTAAGCTGTTTTCTTAGCCCCTCAGCCAGCTGCCATTAGCTTGGCTCTTTAATGCCAGGACTCCTACCCTCTAGCAGGGAGGTTTTCCAACTGTTGGAGGTGCCTTTGGGGCTGCTTCTTTGTCTGGAGCCACTGGGGGCTTCCAAGGGTCTCCCCCGACCCCCTGTCATCCTGGGATGACTGCCGGGAGCTGTGTTGCCTGGGTTTTGTCCCCTGGCTCTGTTATCAGGCACTTTATTAAAGCTGGACCTCAGTGGGTTGTGTTTGTCTCTTGTTCTTCTGGAGCCTGGAAGGGAAGAGCTTCAGGAGGAGGCTGTGAGGCCGGGGGGACCAGATGGAGGAGGCCAGCAGCTAGCCATTGCACACTGGGGTGATGGGTGGGGGCGGCGACTGCCCCAGACTTGATTTTGTAATGATTTGTACAGGAATAAACACACCTACGCTCTGGCTTCGTGTCCTGTGTCTCCTGGGTCGAGCACAGCCTTCTGGCCCAGCGCTGCATGCGGCCTCAAGACTACGTCTTCTGGTTGGGGGATTCCAGTAAAGCGATCCTCAGCTTTTTCAGAGCCAGTGGCCAGTGAGGTGTGTATTTTGCATCTTGAGTGGAGGCCTGGGGACTCTGGAGATGGTGGGGGCGTGTGGAGCCAGGCCCATCTGGCTTTTCCTGTCCCCACCTCACCCTGCCTGTGTGACCTTGGGCAAGTCATTTAGCCTCTGAGAGCCCCAATTCCTTCAAGGGCAAAAGGAGACCAGACACCGCCCTCAAGGAGCTCAGGTTCCAGGGAGGGAGGAGCCCCGTGGTGCACTAGGAAGAATTCGCACAGAAGCTGGGAGAAGAGTTAGAGCAGTGAGTGCAGAAGGGGTGGGGGAAAGACAGCCCAGGCCACAGAGCCAGAGGTCTCTCAGCGACTTAAGGGTCTGGGGACCTGATGACTGGGAGCTGTGATTTCCTGCCAAACCCAGCAGGAGGGAGCCTGGCGGGCTGTAACGCTGGCAGGGGTGTGATGAGTGGTGGTCTCTGAGTTGCCACCAGCCTCTCTGCAAAAGGGCTGTGTACTAGGTTGGCAGGAGGCAGGGGTCTGTGACTCCAGAGATTACAAACTGTTTGGGCAGATAAGATGCCCTCGGGGGTGAGGCCTAACAAAGAGTGACTGTGTAAGACACCGGCAGGCAGCCTGCTGGGATCTCCCAGGGCCCCTGAGCTGCTGGGGACAGGAAAGAGAACCCTTCTGGGCACTGGGCCAGCCAGGATGGCGGTGATTGGGGCTGGGAGGCATGAATGGCACCTTGCGTCTGCCTCTCAATTCATGTAGCCAATAAGCAGCCGCATGCTGCGCACTGTATTAGGCACAGTTGATGAGGGCAGGAGTGTCTGATGGGAGGAGTGGCGCACAGAGAAGCCTCATGGTGGGATCCCCAGCTTCACCCAGTAGGCAGTGAGGCTACAGCAGGAGGGATCAGTGAGAGATGAGACTGCCTGGGGCCAGATGGCATAAGGCAAGGCCATAAATGTCAGTCTGAGGGGGCCAAGAGTCTTGACCTTTCTTGTCTTGCTTAGAGAAGTCAAATGGGACCACAGCAGAATGGGCAGGAGGCTGACAGGTAGCATGGCCCAGGGCCCAGGGGGCCGACCAGACACAGTAGCAGTGGCAGTGGGGCCGGGGGTGCTAGAGAGACTGGGACTCCATGTAAAGTCTACATGGGGAACGGAAAGCCATGCATGGGCATGGGGATATGGGAATATGGCACCCATCCAACCCCATGCAAAGGCTTCTGGGAACCTGGGTCGAGGAAGAGGTTTTTTTTTTTTTTTGAGACAAACTTACTCTGTCACCCAGGCTGCAGTGTAGTGACGCAATCTAGGCTCACTGCAACCTCCGCCTCCCAGGTTCAAGCGATTCTCCTGCCTCAGCCTCCTGAGTAGCTGGGATTACAGGCACATGCCACCACGTCCAGCTAATTTTTGTATTTTTAGTAGAGACAGGGTTTCACCATGTTGGTCAGGCTGGTCTCGAACTCCTGACCTCATGATCCACCCACCTCAGCCTCACAAAGTGCTGGGATTTCAGGTGTGAGCCACCGCATCTGGCCTTCCTCTATTTTTTTTTTTTTTTTTTGTGAGATGGAGTCTCCCTCTGTCACCCAGGCTGGAGTGCAGTGGTGCAATCTTGGCTTGTTGCAACCCCTGCCTCCTGGGTTCAAGTGATTCTCGTGCCTCAGCCTCCCAAGTAGCTGGGACTACAGGCGCTTGCCACCATGCCTGGCTAATTTTTGTATTTTTAGTAGAGACGGGGTTTCAGCATGTTGCCCAGGCTGGTCTTGAACTCCTGGCCTCAAATGATCCGCCTGCCTCGGCCTCCCAAAGTGCTGGAATTACAGGCATGAGCCACCACACCCAGCCCTGGCAGAGGTTTCGAGGTAGAATTCCTCCCAGAATGCTGTGGCTCTTCTCTCTGTCCCTGGGGGAGGGAGAGGTCAGTAGGAGGGGTGTCAAGAGGGGGTCGGTTCCCCAGGGGGACGTTCAGTGGAGCATCAGGAGGTGGCACTCTGGTGGGCCTAGTCCCCAACTCCTCAATCTCTCACCCCCTCAGTGGGACCCAGTGGAGACTGGCCCACTCATTGCTAAAGTGAGCTTCCTGAAGCCTTCCTCATCACAGCCCTCTTTGCCCTGAAACCTTCACTGACTCCCTGTTCACTGGCCAGCTCCAAACTTACAGCCTTGTCTGGCGTTTGAGGCCTTCCTGCACCTCCATCTGCACCTGCACCCCTCTGCTGGGTACCTCAGTGAGGCTAGTGCTTCCTCACCTCTGTGCAGAGGGCCCTACCCCCACCCCTCCTTGGGAGGGGGCGCCTCCCACCAGCTGCAAACCTATGAATGGCAGCCACTCCTCTCTGGGCTTCCCGTCCAGCTTCCCGTCCAGCTGTTTTCTGCATCCATTTGTTTCCTGCGGATGCCCTACCAGCCAGGCCCCCTGGGGCAATCCCCAATCCCACTACGTGCTGACTGGTGGGTCCACATGTGAACTTCAGAGTGAGGAGGCCCTGGTACATCCCCTGCAACCCCCATGCCAGTTTGTTTTCAAGTCCTGGAATTTTTTTCCCTTCCCTTCCCTTCCCTTCCCTTCCCTTCCCTTCCCTTCCCTTCCCTTCCCT
>NC_045447.1:10615939-10639301 GCF_002776525.5 Piliocolobus tephrosceles
CCTCCCCTCCCTCCCTCCCTTCTCTTCTTCCCTTCCCTTCCTCCCTTCTTCCCTTCCTCCCTTCTTCCCTTCCCTTCCTTTCTTCCCTTCCCCTCTTCCCTTCTTCCTTTCCCCTCTTCCCTTCTTCCTTTCCCCTCTTCCCTTCTTCCCTTCCCCCTTCCCTTCCCTTCTTCCCTTCTTCCCTTTTCCCTTTTCCCTTTTTCCCTTCGTCCCTTCCCCTCTTCCCTTCCCTCTTCCCCTCCCCTCTTCCCTTCCCTTCCCTTCTTCCCTTCCCCCTTCCCTTCCCTTCTTCCCTTCTTCCCTTTTCCCTTTTCCCTTTTTCCCTTCGTCCCTTCCCCTCTTCCCTTCCCTCTTCCCCTCCCCTCTTCCCTTCCTTTCTTCCTTTCCCTTCTTTCCTTTCTTTTTTTTTTTTGAGACGGAGTCTCGCTGTGTCCCCCAGGCTGGAGTGCAGTGGCGCGATCTCGGCTCATTGCAAGCTTCACCTCCCGGGTTCACGCCATTCTCCTGCCTCAGCCTCCTGAGTAGCTGGAACTACAGGCGCCCACTACCGCGCCTGGCTAATTTTTTGTATTTTTAGTAGAGACGGGGTTTCACCGTGGTCTAGATCTCTTGACCTGTGATCCGCCCGCCTCGGCCTCCCAAAGTGCTGGGATTACAGGCGTGAGCCACCGCGCCAGGCCTTTCCTTTCCTTTTTAGACAGAGTCTTGCTCTGTTGCCCAGACTGGAGTGCAGTGGCGCGGTCTCAGCTCACTGTAACCTCTGCCCCCCAGGTTCAAGCAACTAGGATTACAAGCGTGTACCACTACACCCAGCTAATTTTTATATTTTTAATAGAGGTGGGGTTTCACTTTGATGGCCAGGGTGATCTCACACTCCTGGTCTCAAGTGATCTGCCCTCGGCCTCCGAAAGTGCTGGGGTTACAAACGTGAGCCACCGTGCCTAGCTGGAATTTTTTCTTTAACCAAAATATTTTCATTTTAATTTTGTTCCTAAATGTCACAAGCTACAAAATATTTTAAAATATTTTTTAAAAATTGGTTTCATTTTTATGTTTCTGTTTTTAGATTTTTTGATCATAAAACAATACAAATGATAGAAGATAGAAAGGGAGGGTATTGCCGAGTCCTATTAGGGTACAATCTTCCAGATCTTTCCTCCATGCAATTTTTTCTTTTTCTGAGACAACATCATGCTCTGTGTCTCAGGCTGGAGTACACTGGTGTGATCACGGTTTACTGTAGCCTTGACCTCCTGGACTTGAGCAATCCTCCAGCCTCAGCCTCCCAAGTAGCTGGGACTACAGGCAGGCACCATCACACTTGGATAATGAAAACTTTTTTTTTTGTAGAGACAGGGTCTTGCTATGTTGCCCAGGCTGGTCTCAAACTCCTGGGCTCAAGCGATCCTCCTGCCTCAGTCTCCCAAAGTGTTGGGATTACAGATGTGAGCCACGGCACCCAGGCCCCAGGCTCCAAGCAATTCTTTTTTCTTTCCCTCTTCCAGTTTTTCTGTTCCTCTCTTTTTTTCTTTTCTTAGGTTATACCTGGGAAATAAAATTCTGAAACGTTAATATTCCAGAATTGGTAGAAAATCCATAGTTCACATGCAAATAAAATAAAATAGATACTTAAAATTGGTTTTTTAATTTTAAAAAATTACTTTTTTTATTTTAAAACTTGTGGTAAAAAATATATAACGGCTGGGTGCGGTGGCTCAAGCCTGTAATCCCAGCACTTTGGGAGGCCAAGACGGGTGGATCACGAGGTCAGGAGATCGAGACCATCCTGGCTAACACGGTGAAACCCCGTCTCTACTAAAAAATACAAAAAACTAGCCGGGCGAGGTGGCGGGCGCCTGTAGTCCCAGCTACTCGGGAGGCTGAGGCAGGAGAATGGCGTGAACCCGGGAGGCGGAGCTTGCAGTGAGCTGAGATCCGGCCACTGCACTCCAGCCTGGGCCACAGAGCGAGACTCCATCTCAACAACAACAACAAAAAAACAAAAAACATAACATAAAATTAATCATCTTAACAATTTTCACACTGTTGGATAGCAGAGCTCCAAAACTTCGTCATTTTGCAGATCTGAGACTCTGTACCCATTAAACAGCAATCCTCCCCTCCTCATCCTCCCCGGCTCCTGGCAACCACCATTCTACTTTTTTTCTATGAGTTTGACTCCTTTAGATACTTCAGTGTAAAGGAATCATACAGTATTTGCCTTTTTGTGACGGGCTTATTTCGCTTACATAATGTCCTCAAGATTTATCCATGTTAAAGTTGTTATTTATATATATATATATATATATATATGCGCTCATTGTATGGAAAAACAAAAATGCTTGGGTGGCTGGGCACTGTGGCACACACCTGTAATCTCAGCACTTTGGGAGGCCAAGGCAGGAGGATTGCTGGAGCCCAGGAATTTGAGGCTGCAGTGAGCTATAATTTTGACATAGCACTGCAGCCTGGGCAACACAGTGAGACCCTGTCTCTTAAAAAAAAAAAAAAAAAGCCTGGGGGACTGGGCGCAGTGGCTCACGCTTGTAATCCCAGCACTTTGGGAGGCCGAGGCCAAGGCAGGTGGATCACTTGAGGTCAGGAGGTCGAGACCAACCTGGCAAATATGGTGAAACCCTGCCTCTACTAAAAGTACAAACATTAGCCAGGCGTGGTGGCACGTGCCTGTAGTCCCAGCTACTGGGGGACTTGAGGCAGGAGAATCTCTTGAACCCGGGAGGCAGAGGTTGCAGTGAATTGAGATCATGCCATTACACTCTAGCCTTGGCCACAAGAGCGAAACTCTGTCTCAAAAAAAAAAAAAAAAGCCTGGGGAAGCCTTTAAGTAGGAAGTGGAAGTGTCACCTCTAACCAGGCGGTCGTAGGCACACACCTGCCCTCTCTGTCCTGTTTCATTTCACCCACTCTAAGATGTTTTCAATTTGATTGTAAGACAATGTAATTTTAACTTTGTAGAGTTAAGATGCAAAAAAAAAGAGAAAAGTCTGAGAATAGATTTTACACACATACATACACACACACATACTTGCATGTTTAGAGTCTTTTTTAAATTTACTACTTATAATAATAATAAAAAAAGAGAGGCTGAGCGTGGTGGTTCATGCTTGTAATCCCAGCACTTTGGGAGGCTGACACAGTGGATCACGAGGTCAGGAGTTTGAGACCAGCCTGGCCAACATGGTGAAACTCCGTCTTTACTAAAGATACAAAAAGTTAGCCAGGTGTGGTGGCTCATGGCTGTAATCCTAGCTACTCGGGAGGCTGAGGCAGGAGAATCGCTTGAACCTGGGAGGCGGAGGTTGCAGTGACCCGAGATCACACCATTTCACTCTAGCCTGGGCGACAGGGTGAGACTCCACCTCAAAAAAAAAAAAAAAAAAGAAAAAAGAAAAAGTAGAGACAGTGTCTCACTATGTTGCCCAGGCTGGTCTTGAACTCCTGGCCTCAAGTGATCCTCCTGTGTCCGCCTCCCAAAGTGCTGGGATTACAGGCATGAGTCATCGCGCATGACCTCAAGTCATTTTTATGCAGGTGGGATCAGAAGAGTACAGTGGGGCTTTTTGCCTATTTCTTTCTTTTTTTTTTTTTGAGACGAAGTTTCGCTCTTGTTGCCCTGTTGCCCAGTCTGGAAGTGCAATGGCATGATCTTGGCTCACTGCAACCTCCGCCTCCTGCGTTCAAGCTATTCTCCTGCCTCAGCCTCCCTAGTAGCTGGGATTACAGGCCTGCGCCACCACATCCGGTTAATTTTTGTATTTTTAGTAGAGATGGGGTTTCGCCATGTTGACCAGGCTGGTCTCAAACTCCTGACCTCAGGTGATCCACCTGCCTCAGGCTCCCAAAGTGCTGGGATTACAGGCATGAGCCACAGCGCCCGGCTTTTTTGCCTGTTTCTTACCAATGCTATGTGTGTCTGAAGCCTCTTGTCCCTTTAACCACAAACAACTTGGGCTTCCTTTCTCACTCAGACCCTATGGGAAAGTTGCCAACTCCTCACCCACCCTGGCTGTGCCATCATCCCAGTGAGTCCCTGCTGGCACTTTAAAACCTTCCTATGCAAATTTGTGCCCACATGTTTCCTTGAAACAAATTTCTTAAAGTAGAAGGGTGCATTTGAAGTGTGTGTGTGTGTGTGTGTGTGTGTGTGTGTGTGTGTGTCTGTGTGTGTTATTTTTAGAGACGGGATCTCATTATGTTTCCCAGGCTGGTCTCAGAATTCCTGGCTTCAAGTGAGCTCAAGTGATCCTCCCACCTCGTCCTCCCAAAATGCTGGGGTTACAGGAGTGACCATCATGCCCAGTCCATTTGAAATTTTGATTTACTTTGTCAATTGCTTTCCCCAAAGGTGCCAATGCACATGCCCTTGAGAGGGCCTTTCAAACAGCTTCTAATGCTGTTCAGAACTCTGACCCCACTGCACCTGCCCCCCCACAGATGGGGAAACTAAGGTCCCAAGAAGTAAGGATTTATCTGACATCACAGGTAGCAGAGACCCAGGCCTCCTGGTCTCCTGGCTGTTGTGGTTGCTAAGGCACCACCACTGAAGGTGTTCTCTATCTCCTGGTAGTCTCACTCTCTTGCTCAAATACCTTCTATGGCTCCCTAGGGCCTATAATACAAACTCCAAATTCAACCCACCTCACCATCTGGGGCTGCTGCCTGGGCTCCCATTCCTGCCCAGCTACATCACTGAGCACCTACTACTATGTGCCAGTCCCCCTGCAAAACGCTGGATAAACACGTGGCTTTCTACCAGGGAACCTTAGGCAAGGTATTTGACATGCTCGCCTCCGGTTCCTCTGCTGTGTCTAAGGATTCGCAGCTGCGGCTGGAATCTGCTGCTTAGCACGGTGAGTGCTCATTACTGGGATCTATTCTTTTTATCAAGAGCACAAATCCCTTCTCTGGCTATCCACAGCCTTCTGAATGTCCCACGTCCTAGCGCTCACTCACTGGGATGAGTGAGCTGCCCAGCAGCTCCAGGGGAGCAGGGCTGGTTTTCTATCATCTTCTACCTTACTGGGTGGTTTTTGGGGTTCTGGGGGAGTTCCAGCCCCAGAGAAGCTCCAAGAGTCCCTCCCAACAGGTGAGGAGTCCCAGGTGGGTCTCCGCCAGGGCCTCTGGGCAGGCTCTGAGGGCGGGCTTGGGGACTGTGGCCAGCAAAGCCCCTGAGTCCATGCCTCAGTCCCCTTGCTCCCTGGTCTGGCGTCTCTCTGCCACCATTGCGGATTTTGCGCAAAGAGCCACTACTCTCTGAGCCTCAGTTTCTCCAGCTATCATAGGGAAAGCCTGGCCTTGTACCCTGGAGTGTACCTTAGGCACAGTAGGGGTATCGCAATGGAAAACTCTCGGCAAACTGTAAAGTGTAGTTCGCGTGTGTGGGCACAGCCACCTGGGGGTGCACGGTGCGGGGCACATGGTGCCGGGCACGGTGTCGCCGCACACCCCGGCTCGGGTTCGGTACCGCCCCGCTTCCCGGTCCCTGGTCCGCTCTCCCTCCCTCCTTCCCGCCCTCCCTGCCTTCGGGAACGCCGGCTCCCGGCATGCCGCGCGCTGACAGCCTTATAAATAGTCGCCTTTGCCGGCGGCCGCGAGGACGGGCAGGGCACGCACTGGCCCCGGCGCCCACCCGCACCCCTCCCCAGGTCAGTGCGTGCCCGAGCGTGTCTGGGGGGCCCTCCGCGGGGAGGGGCAGCGGCACCGGGGGAGGGCGGGGGCGTGCTGGTGCGGGGCTCTCCGGGGTCTGTGAGGCTGTGTATCCGTGGTTGTGATTCGTGTGTGTGTTTGCGTGGCTGTTCCCCGGACGCTGGGGATCTGTGCCTCGCTGCCTGTGCCTTTGTGGATCCGTGCGCGTGTGTGTGCGTGTGCGTGTGCGTGTGTGTGTGTGTGTGTGTGTTGCAGCCCCTTCCAGCCTCCCAGATAGTCACCCCTTTGTTCTGGCTGGCACTCCTGGGGCTCCAGGTCACTGCCCTTGGTATGTCCCAGCTGGGGCCCAGAGAGGGGGAGCTGTGGCCTGGCTCCCTGCCCCACAGGACCTGGACAGGAGCAGCCTCTGTGCTTGGTGGGGCTATACTGTCACACCACTTCTAGTGCTGGGTGCATCACCCCCTGGATGCTCAGAGCTTGCCCTAGCCTCCTGACCAGAGCCCCAGGGCCAGCGCTTGGGGCCTCCCAGCAGCACTGCTCAGTGGCCACCTGGTACTCCTCAACAGCAGCAGGACAGGCCCAGAGAGGGGCACCAGCTGCCCAAGGTCACACAGCTGAGTGATGGAGCTGGGATTCGAACCCTTGTCAGTTGCTACCCACTGGGAAACGACTAGGTTGGGTCAGAAGCTGGAAGACCTGGGCTTGCCTTGGCCTTGCCTTGTGATTGGGGTTAAGTTACCGTCCCTCTGGGCCTCGGCCCCACAGACCCCTTAGCAGACCATCCAGTCATATTAGGAGTCGCTGGGGCCTCAACCCAGGGGCCTTATAAGGCCTGGGTGCTTAGCCCGTAACCCAACTCCATCCTAGACCCCTGTCCTCTGTGAGGCCTCCTCACAACCCAAGTTATTTTAGATCAAGGAATTGGCAGGTGCCAGCAGGGCGGAGGGGCTTAGATTACCAGGAGGGGGCAGGGCAGGACAGGGTCGAGGCCACTTCTCAGGGCTTCACTGTGGTTGTTCCTGGCCCAGGACACTCCCCCTCCCATGGGCAGCTGCTGAGGGGCACCTGGCAGTTCCTACCCCCGCTGAAGCACACTCAGCAGGAAAAGTGGCTGCCACTCCTGCCTGGGGCAGCAGGGACATCAGCAAAGCCACTTCAGCTCCTACTGGGTGCCAGGCCCAGAGTAGCAGAAACCCAGGGCCGAGATGGACCCTAGCCGGCCCTCGAACCAGCCTATCCTCCTCCCCATGCCTCAGTTTCCTCCCAAGACGGCAGTGAGGATGGAATGAGGCTCCCCAGCCCTGTGCTCAGCCTGTGCCAGGCCCAGTCAGTGGGACCCCACGCCCACAGCACAGAAGAGGGGTCCAGTACAGCGTGGTTGTGTGGTGCAGGGCAGGTTTCCAGAAGGCACCTGCCAGTGTGGGAGTGGAGGGCAGAGTCCAGGAAGGCTTCCTGAAGGAGGTGGCACCTGAGTCCCACACAATAGCGAGGTGGGGAAAGGCATCCAGGCATTGGGTACAACATCTGCCAGTGGCAATTGATAGGGTTGCAGAGGGAGCAGAGGTCAGCTCACTGGGACCTGTCCACTATGTCAAGGGGCCCAGGCTTTGTCTGGGAGCCGAGAGGGCAACACATGCAAAGTTGTAAGTGGGTGTGTGATGTGGTCTGATGCCTGCCAGAGAAAATCCTGCAAATGGCCTGGCAGGGTGTGGAGGCTTCGAGACCCACGTGGAGGCGGGGGCAGTGGCCCGGCCTCTTGCTTAGCACGGGACATAGTGGTGAGGAGACAGATGGAGAGAGCCTGGGGAACGGAGGGTTGGGTAGTGGCTGTGCAGGGCTGTGGAGAGGAGAGGGGAGCCTTCACACTGACTCGGCCTATGGCTTGGCCAAAGGGGCCGGAACTGGGACTCGGGGAGGGCTGTTCAGAGCCTGGGAAGCCTGTGAGGCTTCTGGGGCCTGTCTGTGGGGCTTGGATGTCTGGGGCTGGGGAGAGAGGCCTGGGCTGCCTGCACAGGGACGGGAGTCCTTAGAGCCTGAAGCCAAGTAGAGAGGGTGCTGTGGGTGCCTGGGGTGGAGGTCCCAGCGTGGGTGGGGTTGCTGGCTAGAGGTCAAGGCTGGAGGGGAGTGTGGCTGTGGTGGTCGTGAGTGGCCTTGGGGAGGGCTGGTGGGTGGGAGCGAAGAAGTGGGGGCCAAAGGTATCCAGGGGCGATTCTGAGATGGGGGGCTGAGGTGGGGGAGGTCCTGGGGTTGTGGCAGCACAGGGTGGGGTCGCAGATGTGATTGGGCTCATGGGCAGGCTGAGGCCAAGGTGGGGGCAGTAAAGCCTCAAAGGATGGGGGTGCAGGGACGATGCGTGGGGCTGGGTGCTGGACCTGTAGAGGTGAAGGGCCTGGGACTGCCTCATTTTGACAACTTATAAAGGGCTGTGTTCATGCAAGTGGCTGCTGTAGATTCCTCCACCTCAGGCCTCTGTGTCTGTTAGAGGATCCCCATCCAAACCTCATCCCAGACACACATAGTTTCTGGCCACCTCCCGCCTCCTGGCAGCTTCCCTCGGGCCCTGGAGAGCGTCGTCAAGGCATCTGAGCAGACGCTGGCCTCGCGCCCTGTTTTCTGAGAGTTTAGAGGGGAGCAGCTCTGCAGTTGTGTGGCCGCTGTTTATGTCCCTCGGTGCCATCCTTACCGTGCCAGCCCCTCCAGTGGGAACCCAGGTAGATGGGAGACGGCTACTGCCCTTCTGTGACAGGTGAAGCCAGGGAGGCCAGAGAGGAAAGGTGATTTTTCCAAGGTCACTTTCCCAAGGTGACTTTCTCAGGGAAGATCCTGGGCCTTCCCTGCCACCAGCAGCCCCCTCTGCCCTCAGACTGCGTGTCGGATCTGGCACACACCGGTTGCCTTGGGTGTGGCTTAGCAGAAGGTGAGTCAGGGTGAGGAGGAAAATCCCTCCCCAGCCTGTGCCCTTGTCTTGCAGAGCATTGACACGGCTCCTGGGACCTCAGCAGGATGGAAGGTATGAGCCTCCTCTTCTTTTGCCCGTTGCCTGGGCCTCAGTGTGCCTGACTGTTAAGTGGGTGCACTCTCAGGGAGACATTCTGGGAGGGGTTGGAGAAGGTTCTGGGGCTGCCAGAGGGGGCCTGGCTGGGAGCCTCCAGTATCTTCCTCTGGCCTCTCACGGGATGTGCCAGCTCCAATATTAATTTTAGAAGTGATGAGGCCTCCCCAAGGCTCCTGAGGGCCCCAGCACACATCCTCTATGCTGGATTTATAGAGCTGAGACCCTGCCCCGTGGAGAGGCCACAGATACACAAAACAGCAGGTCTAATGAGGACAAGGCAAATCCCCATACCTCTCTGGGACTCAGTTTCCCTATCATCCAGTGAGGGTGGGCCTTGAGGAAGTCTTGGACTCTCCTGGCTCCTATGGGCTGGGACTTAAGAGGGAGACACGGGCGGGCGAGCAGAGAGCCCAGAACGGGCCCGCCCTCAGCTGCTGGCAGCACCATCCGTCCAGTCCCTGGCACTGTGCCTTGGCCTGGGCAGCTCTTAAAGACACTCGGCGGGCCTGCTGCTGCTGCTGCCTGAGCTCCAAACATCAACAGCCACAGGGCTGCGGCCTCTCCACCCCGGGACAGGAGCCCGCCGGAGGAGCCGTTCTTGACAGCTCCTATAGGGCTCCAGCCTCATGGCTGGGAGGGCCCCTGGGAGCCACCCAGCCCACCTCCTCCCTCCAGCCCCAAGGCCCACCCTCACTCCCTCACTGGAAGGGGCAGAGAACCAGAGAGGGACAGGCCTTTCCTAAGTCACACAGCAAGGTGGGATACAGCCTGGTCCTCTATTTCCCTGGGAAGCAGGGAGCCTGAGAGCCCAGGGGAGGAGCCTGGGTTCCGGTTTAGGTCCTGGCATCCCTTGAGCAGGCCCTGCCTCTCTCGAGCTCAGTTTCCCTCTGCCCAGTGGGGCTGTGGCCTTGCTGGGATCTAACAGCAGGCGGGATGAGACAGAGGTTGGAGCCAAGCTCACCACCCTCTCTGGGCAAGAGTTCTACGTGCCCACCACAGCCCTGCACCCCGGCAACCGTCTCCATGGCAACATATGTTGTGGTTGCTAAGCCCACGTTGGCACTGCCAGGGGAGGCGGGTGATGGGCCAGCCCAGGGCCTGAGAGGGGAAGGGCAGGGGACCCGGGAGACACGGCAGGACGGGACCATGGGCTGCTGCTCCTCGAGTGACCCCCGCAGAGAAGACGATTTGAGGGCCAGAGGTGACCGGCCCCTGGGGTCCAGCCACCCACAGGGAGGCGCCATGAGGGTTGGCAGCCCAGCCCACTGGCTGTGCGGAGAGTACTTAGCCTCTAGGCCTTTGCCTCTGCCCGTCTGGCTGCCTGGGGCGCCCTCCCTTCCCAGACCTCTCCCAGGCTCCGAGCTTACTCGCATCCCTGCTCACTCTGGGCTGTGACTTGTCTGCCTCCCCGACAGGAGCGCCAGCGGTGTCTGTCCCTCCGCCTGGGGCCCAGCACAGGCCTGGGACTCCAGAGGTGCCTCTGGCTGTGAGTCCAGCGAGTGACTGAGCCCTGCTCCCCTTTTCTCTCCCACAGAGAAGCTGAAGAAAACCAAGATCATCTTTGTGGTGGGTGAGTTGCGGGCAGGCGGGTGGTGCAGCAAGGGTCTTCTTGCTGGAGGGAGGCGCTGGAGGGAGCCTGGGCCTGGGGCTGCACCCTGGGCTCTGCCCCTCCCTCGCTGGGAGACCCTGGCAGCCCCTGTCCCTCCTCGGACCCTGTGTCTTGGGGTTTGTGAATGGGTGGGCGTTTGCAGGTGGGCCTGGCTCAGGGAAGGGCACCCAGTGTGAGAAGATCGTGCAGAAGTATGGCTACACCCACCTCTCCACCGGGGACCTCCTGCGGGCCGAGGTCAGCTCAGGCTCGGCCAGGGGCAAGAAGCTGTCGGAAATCATGGAGAAGGGACAGCTGGTTCCGCTGGTGAGTGGGCCCTGGTGGGGAGAGGGGCAGGGGATGACGGCAGCCCTGACTGGGTGTCCCACCAGCAGCAAAGCCCACGACACACAGGCAAAGCTGATCGTAACCGCCCCCGGCTCCAAACCCTTCTGTAGTTCCCCATTGCCCTGGACAGAAAGTTCCTTCCAGAAGCTCCCAAGACCTTGCAGGACTCTGCCCTGCCCCCCACTCTCACCCTGCCCTCCATCCTCCAGCCACCCTGGCCTCTGTCCCCTCAAACTAGCCATACTCCTTCTTGCCTGGAATATTCTTCTTCAGCTTTCAGACTTCCCTAACTCCCCAGATTTGGCCTAAGACCCCCCCAATTTTCTACTCCAGAAGCCCCACTTCTCTTCCCATACAACCTGTGCCATGCTTGGAAATGGAGAAATCATCTGTGGAATGTGTCTGTCTCCTCACCAGCCCCTGAGCTTCCCAGGGCAGGGAAGGTCTGATTGTCCCATGGCCATGTCCTCGGGACCCAGGACAGCACCTGGCTGGAAGGAGGGGCTCAGTGAATACTGTCTAGTGAATGCATCATTCATTCACTCAGTCCAGGTCTCCACAATTCCAAGGAGGCTTCCTGGAGGGGGAGGCTTGTTTGGGACATTTGTGTAGGGGAGAGGGCATTTCAGGTGGCAGGACCAGCTGGAACAGAGACCGGGAGAAGGGATGGGGAGGAGAGGCTCATGGCCCCTTCCTCATTTGCTGTGCCCCAGGAAACAGTGTTGGACATGCTCCGGGATGCCATGGTGGCCAAAGTCGATACCTCCAAAGGCTTCCTGATCGATGGCTACCCGCGGGAGGTGCAGCAAGGAGAAGAGTTTGAGCGACGGGTAAGGCACTGACCCAAGTGGGGATCCTGGTGGGCTGGGGCAGGATAAGATTCCCATCCCTGGCCGGGCATGGTGGCTCACGCCTGTAATCCCAGCACTTTGTGGGGCCGAGGCAAGGTCAGGAGATCGAGACCACGGTGAAACCCCGTCTCTACTAAAAATACAAAAAATTAGCCGGGCGTGGTGGCGGGCACCTGTAGTCCCAGCTGCTCAGGAGGCTGAGGCAGGAGAATGGTGTGAACCCGGGAGGCGGAGATTGCAGTGAGCTGAGATCTGGCCACTGCACTCCAGCCTGGGCGACAGAGCGAGACTCTGTCTCAAAAAAAAAAAAAAAAAAAATTCCCATCCCCATGGGCGGGCCTGCGGGGGCTGCTATGCAGGTCAGAGTTCTGAGCAGAGGCTGATTCGTGGAGTGTGGGTGAGGCGGAAAACCAGGAAGACTTCCTGGAAGTGTAGAAGAAAATGTGTAGAAGGGGAAGCGCCAGGCAGGGGAGTTCCCAAACCTGGGCTCAGATTCCAGCTCAACGGCTTGAGATCTTGGGCCAGTCATTCTGCCTCCTGAACCTTAGTTTTCCCATCTGCAAAATGCAGGGAATGGGGGGACCAGGTCACAGCTGCCTTAAGGGGCGGTGTGGGGACTGGACAGGATGCGCCCTTCAAGTGTGGGGCTTGGCTCCCCATAAACACACAGAAAGTCAGGGAACAGCATTGGCAGGGCTGGAAAGGCAAGGCCAGTGTGGGGAGAACAGAATATGTGGGCAGGGCGACAAGGGATGTTCCAGCCTGGCTGGAGGCTGCAAATGCCATGGAGGGACATCGGTCTCCTTCCAGGGGTCATGAGGAGCCTGGCTGGAAAGAGCAGGCCTGGAAAATGATAGCCCTGAGCTTCCTAGCACGGGCACCCTGCAGACACACCTTTCCCAGGGTGAGACACCTCACACACACACACACACACACACACACGTGAACACTTGCACACACACATGCACAAAGCCCACAAGTTCATACACACAAGGCCGGGCATGTGCACGCGTGCACACACACGGCAGTGGATACTGCACTCCTCTACATGCATGACACAGATGCAGCACACATATGCAGGGATGCACACATGCTCGCACACACGGCCCTGTGCACACACACACACCTTTACCTCGGTGTCACAAGGCTGTATGGGAGAAACAGATGGGACTGCAAGGGCCTAGGAGGGAGAGGTCAGCAAGGGCTGTGGGGAGCCTAACCAGCATCCCAGTGGGCTAGGGCAGGATAAGACTCCCATCCCCATGTCCCATTCCCATGCCCCATCTCTGTGGGGCCTTCTGGGCTTCCGTAGCTTCCAGCCTCATCTGGGGGTAGGAGGCCATATTTTCTGACCTCTGAATGGCTGCACGACCTCAGGAAAGTGTCTACCCCACTCTGCCCCTCACCTTCCCTATCTGAAATGGGGGTTAGCTGGATTCCTTCAGACTTCACTCCTGACGCTGCGTCAGGTGCCACAGTTCTGAAGAATGTCCTGGCCTGGCTCACACGTACCAGCTGTGTGGTATCACCTGTGACCCTCAGGGCCACATCTAGAAAATAGAGTTAATGAAAGTCGCCGGGCTCGGTGGCTCACACCTGAAATCCTAGCACTTTGGGAGGCCAAGGAGGGCAGATCACTTGAGGTCAGGAGTTCAACACCAGCCTGGCCAACATGGTGAAACCTCATGTACTAAAAATACACAAATTAGTGAGGTGTAGTGGCGGGTGCCTGTAATCCCAGCTACTCAGGAGGCTGAGACACGAGAATCTCTTGAACCCGGCTGACGGAGGTTGCAGTGAGCCATAGCCACTGCACTCAAGCCTGAACGACTCCGTCTCAAAAAAAAAAAAAGTGCCCACCCTCCCAGGGCTGTTGTAGGTGCGGCTGAGGGCGGCAGGCTCAGGCTCAGCCCTGGGCCCAGGCCTGCTGTGTCCTCCAGGGGTCCAGGCAGCTGGTCTCTTGGCTCTGGACACTAGGGGGCGTCAGGGCTTCACCAAAGGAGGGAGAGTCAGCCTGGAAGTGTGGCCGGTTCACACCCAGAGCTTTTCTGGAGACTGGCAGTGCCCAGTGTGGGCTCCTCGGGCTACATTGTCCTGACTGGGAGACTGAGGCCCCACAGCCAGAATCTCAAGCCCAGAGGCTGAGCTGGCTCTCCCAGATTTACCACCTCTGCCGGGGATGTACAAAGAGCCTACTGTGCTTGGTTCTGGAGACCCAGATGAACCAGAGACTGTGAGTCTGTGCCCTGGGGGAGCTCAGTAGCTGATGGATGATGATGAGGGGCAGGTGGCCTTGAAGTCGAGGTCAGAGTGCTGGGTCCAGGCCCGCCTTTGCCCCCATGGTAATCTGTAAGATAGAAGCAGCTGCTGGGTGGTGTGGGGTCACTGGACAGGAGGAACTGTCCTCCCTGAAGGCAGCTGACGCTGTCACCCCGAATCCTTCACTACGCAGGGCTAGGGATGAGCGTCAGGATGGGTACCACAGGTGAGGACAAAGGGCTTGTTCCAGGTCACACAGCTGACCGAAGGCGGGGTGAGCCTGGGTCCAGGTCAGTCTGACGCCGGAGGTCAGGCTGCTTCTCGCCTCTGTCCAGCTGTGTGGCCTTGGGCAAGCCTCTTGGTCACACAGCTGGAAAGAGGCATGAAACAGCCTGACCTGAGAGGCAGCGCCCCAAGGCCTTGACAGGGGCCCAGGGCCAAAGGTGCGCAGAAGGCCTTGGGGGCTGGCCCAGTGGAAACAGGAGGCAGGGCTTGAAGGTCCCAATCCCATTCCTAAAGCTGTGGCAGTCACGGGTGGCTGCCCTCCCAGCCAGGCAGCTGTGGTGGTCGGATTGAGCGAGGCAGGGGCTGCAGAGCCTTATTCCTCTTGCCTTTCCAAGGCGTCCCATGGATGACATGGATGACATGATGTGCCAGTGACAGTGAGATTGCTCAGAACCCCCCAGAACTTAGCAGCCGCTCACCCCTTCCCTCATCCCTTGTTCCTTTGTCAAAGGACCCCAAAATTGTGAGACAGGTGCCTCAGGGGCCCTTGGGAGACCTGCTTAAGGAAAGATAAAGGCACTGGAAGAGGCTGTTCCAGGAGGCTGGGAGTACTGGGGGGCAGGGGGTGGCATCAGAAAGACCGCCCTGAAGAAGTGAGCTTTGAGTTGAAACCTGACGCTTGGTACTGAGGTGAAGGCGAGTTAGGCCCAGGCTTGGGGGAGCGGGCTCCCAGCTGAGGGACCAGCATGGGCACAGGTCTGGCATGGAAGGAGGTGGATGAGAGCCTAGAACAGAGAGAGTCAGGCTCTCTGAGTCCGGCAAGGAGTGTGGACTTTCTCCTGAGGGCTCTGGGGAGCCATGGTAGAGGTATGAGCAGGGGAGTGGCAGGAAAGATTGGTTTTAGGAAGGTCTTTCAGGCTGCCTTGGGGAAGGGATTGAGGGTCTGAGGGGGTATCTGTTGGGGCCTCATAGATGGGAAGATTGAGGGTCTGAGGGGGTATCTGTTGGGGCCCTCATAGATGGGAAGATGGCCCTAGGGGGCGGGAATGGGGTCCCTGTCACATGGTGCCCGCCTGCAGATCGGACAGCCCACACTGCTGCTGTATGTGGACGCAGGCCCCGAGACCATGACCCAGCGGCTCCTGAAACGTGGAGAGACCAGCGGGCGCGTGGATGACAATGAGGAGACCATCAAAAAGCGGCTGGAGACCTATTACAAGGCCACAGAACCCGTCATCGCCTTCTATGAGAAACGTGGCATTGTGCGCAAGGTGGGTCCCGCGGGAAAAACGGGTTCCTATGTGGTTCAGCCTCAGCTCGCTGTGTGGCCTTAGGCCAGCCCCTGTCTCCGAGCCTTGGTTTCCCCACTGGTTCAATGAGGGGCTGCTGTCAATTAGGTTGGGCTCGGGGAGGCAGGCCTGGCCTCTGGGACCTGCCACGGTGAGGCCCACCCGGCTCCACCTGGTGACTCAGCCCTTACGGCTCGTCTCCCCGCAGGTCAACGCTGAGGGCTCCGTGGACAGTGTCTTCTCCCAGGTCTGCACCCACCTGGACGCCCTGAAGTAGCAACACTGGAGCCGCTTCCCCAGCTCAGAGCCCCACCCCACCCCTGTCCTGATTCGAGGTCCTCCTGGCCTGAGCACAGCACCTCCACCCTGCCCGGCTGAGCACAGACGGAGGAAGCCGCTTATCCTGTTTTCATGGACAGCTGAGCACTAAAGGAATTTCTAAGGACATTTGGTTTTACTGCTTTTCTCTGCTTCCAGTCGGAGTTGATTCATGTGCTTGTGCCCACCTGGCCAGGAGTCCCCAGCCCCTCACCCTCCGTTCCTCCTCAGCCTCCCTTTGCCAGCCACCCCTCCTCTAGCTCTGGTGGGAGGCCCAAGGCCCTTCCTCGCACAGGGCATTTCTGGCCTGAGGACCTGGTGCTGAGTGGCAGGGCCCCAGCTCTGAGGGGCTCATGTTCAGGCACTGCCGGTCCCAGCCTGGGCTCCTCTGCATCTTGCTCTGTGGCCTTGGCCCTGACCCCCATCGCTCTGAGCATATGTTCCATGCCTGGCCCTTGCCGGGGCCTGGACTGCACAGGCAGCAAGGTCATGGGCTGAGTGGGGCTTCCTGGGCGGTGCGGGCAGCCCACGCCAGCCGGCCCAGTGGGCAGTGCATTGGCTTCCTTGGTGCAAGAGGCTCTGAGGGTCTGAAAAGGGCATCTCGATGGCATGGGTGGGTAGGGAGTCATGTTACTGAAATTGAATGGGGGAGGCCCGACGAGGTGGCTTACGCCTGTAATCCCAGCACTTTGGGCAGCTGAGACAGGAGGATCACCTGAGGTCAGGAGGTCGAGAGCAGCCTGGCCAACATGGCGAAACCCCTTATCTACTAAAAATACAAAAATTAGCTGGGCATGGTGGCGCATGCCTGTAGTCCCAGCTACTCGTGAGGCTGAGGCAGGAGAATTGCTTGAACCCGAGAGGTAGAGGTTGCAGTGAGCCGAGATTGTACCACTGTACTCCAGCCTGGGTGACAGAGTGAGACTCTGTCTCAAAAAAAAAAAAAAAAAGAAATTGGGGGAATCATGGTCAGGGGTGAGACCTGAAGGACTTCCCCCTGTGTTGCCCTGGACACAGCTCACCCTCTCTGAGCCATTTGCAATTCTAAAACGGACTCCATGTCCCCCTCACCTCCACCTCAAGGTCAAGATGAGAACACACTGAGTGAAGAGTGCATGCTGTCCATTGCCACGGCCATGGACCTACCAGAGCAGCCTGGCCCGAAGCGTGCAGGGCCCCAGATGACTTGGGGACCCAGGATCCCGTGGGGAGAACCTTTCCTGCGCTCTTTCATTTTTTGACCTCATCACTGAGAAAGGCTCAATTTGGTGCTCATGTGTCCTTAACACCTGATGTGGCCCAAGCTGGGCTCCCTTTAAAGCCAAGACAGCCTCTGTGGGCCACACCTGCCCGAATGAAATCCGAACAATTGGGGCTGGTCATAGCAAGTGGGGCTGGTTTTTCATTTCCATTGGTTATTTAAAGTTTCCCTTAAAATAAACGATTTTAAGTTATAAAGGGTGAATCTATTGAAAGAAGAACATGAAAGAAAGAAACAGGAGTTCAGCAGAGGTAGCAGAAGACAGGCATGTAGGGGGAGCCATCCTGTCCCAAGGGGGTTCTGGGTGGCAGGGGCCGTGTGGAGGCCTCTGCTGCTGGTCCTCAGTTTTCTGCATTGGCAGTGTGGGGCACACAGGGATGCAGCAGGTTCCAGGTCCTGGGTCCTGCATCTGTCAAACCGGAGTCACACACTCACATCACATGCACTCACACATACACACTGACCCACACATTTGCACTCCCACTCACATGCACACATGCGTGCACACTCACATTCACACACATGTACACGCATGTGCACGCAAACCACTCACACACATCCACACACATTTCCACACTCACAGTCACCCACTCGCACTCACACACACTGACCCACACACTTCCACTCCCACACACACACACACTGGCACGCACACACATTCACACACATTTACATGCCCACATTCACACACGTGCACACACAAACCACTCACATTCACACACACATTTGCACACTCAGTCACGCAGTGCACACACCACACACACGTGCACACACAAACCACTCACATTCACTCTTACACGCACACACACTGTCTCAGACATCCATTCTGTCTCAGGATGAAGACAAAGTAATAAAGATAAGGAGGCGGTTTGGTGGGTGGGTCCTAGTTCTTTATGATCTACCTAATCTTTATTTTGATCACAGCTTCATTCATCCGGGTAAGTCCCAGTTTGTGAAACCTAAGCTGATTCAAATTGTCAAACGATTCACCACAGAATCACTTTATCCACGTAAGCAATACCTACCTATCATCCCTCTCCCTCTCTCATCTGTCTGTCTAGATGCAGATGTCCTCTTTGCTGAAAACTTGGAAACACAAAAAGCTTTAAAGCCCTGGGAACCGCCACCCCGTCCTTGCCACCGTAAACCTTCCTTTGGGAATTTCTTTCATGCATGTTTGCTCGTTCTGCAAATATTGCTGGAGCCCCTGCCGTGCCAGCAAGACAGAGACTCAGAGGCCCCTGGCCTGCTGCGATATGGCTCCCAGCACAAGGAGAGGCCTCTGTTCGCAACATCCCATCAGACCCACTCAACCAAGACCAGTTCTGAGCAGCTGAGTGCACCAAGCTCAGAGGAGACCTAGTGGTGGGAGGTTCCTTGAGCCAGAGTTCTGAGGCAGGGCCCTGAAGACACCTGGGAGTTCACCACAAGACAGAGGGCAAGGAAGGGCAGAGGGAATAGCTCTGCAGAGCCACAGAGGTGGAAAGGACCTGTGGGTGTGGGGAGAGCTGAGACCGCAGAGGGGGGCTGTAATGCAGGCTAGTGGGGTCGCGGTAGCAAGAGACAAGGCTAGCAGTGTAAGAACCAGACTCACGAGGTTTCGAATGCCGACACACACATCAGGCTTTTCTCACAAGGGCAATGAGAGGCTAAGAAAGAGGTGTCTTTTGGTTGGTTGGTTGTTTTTTTGCAACAGAGTCTTACTCTGTCACCCAGGCTGTAGTGCAGTGGTGCAATCTCGGCTCACTGCAACCTCTGCCTCCTGGGTTTGAATAATCCTCCTACCTCAGCCTCCTGAGTAGCTGGGATTGTAAGTGTGAACTGCCATGCCCAGCTAAGCAGGGTTTCAACATGTTGGCCAGGCTGGTCTCAAACTCCTGACCTCAGGTGATCTCAGCTCACTGCAACCTCCGCCTCTCGTGCTCAATCGATCCTCCCACCTCAGCCTCCCGAGTAGCTGGGACCACAGGCACACACCACCATGTCCAATCAATTGTTGTTGTTGTATTTGTGGTGGAGACAGGGTTTCACCATGTTGGCCAGCCTGGTCTCAAACTCCTGACCTCAGGTGATCTCCCTGCCTCAGCCTCCCAAAGTGCTGGGATTACAGGCGTGAGTCACCATGCCTGACCTTGCCAAAAAAATTTTTTTTTTTTTTGAGACGGAGTCTCGCTCTGTCCCCCAGGCTGGAGTGCAGTGGCCGGATCTCAGCTCACTGCAAACTCTGCCTCCCAGGTTCACGCCATTCTCCTGCCTCAGCATCCCAAGTAGCCGAGACTACAGGCGCCCGCCACCTCGCCCAGCTAGTTTTTTTGTATTTTTTAGTAGAGACGGGGTTTCACCGTGTTAGCCAGAATGGTCTCGATCTTCTGACCTCGTGATCCACCCGCCTCGGCCTCCCAAAGTGCTGGGATTACAGGCTTGAGCCACCACGCCCGGCCACCAAAATATTTTAAGTAAATTACAAATATGAGAAAAATTTACCCCTAAAGTATGACCAAAGGCCGGGCACTCCACTGCACCCCAGCCTGGGCAACAGAGTAAGACGCTATCTCAAAAAATAAATAAATAAAAATAAAATAAATAAAGTATGACCAAAAATAAGAACATTTTCCTAAATAACCACAACTCAGAGTTTCAATAACACTAAATTCACACTCCCGCCACTCTCACACACTGTCATAATAGCTAATATTCAGCCCATATGCAATTTTCCCCAGTGTCTCCAAAATGTGTCTTATAGCTGGTTTGTTGAAACTTGCACGCAATCCAGGACTGCACATCGCATTTGGTTGTGATGTTCATCAGATCTCATTTATTTATTTATTATTTATTTATATTTTTGTTGAGACAATCTCGCTCTGTTGCCCAGGCTGGAGTGCAGTGGTGCAATTTTGGCTCACTGCAAGCTCCACCTACCAGGCTCGAGTGATTCTTGTGCCTCAGCATCCCAAGTAGCTGGGATTACAGACAGGTGCCACCATGCCTGACTAATTTTTGTATTTTTAGTAGAGACGGCGTTTCATCATGTTGGCCAGGCTGCTCTCAAACTCCCGGCCTCAGGTGATCTGCCTGCCTCGGCTTCCCAAAGTGCTGGGATTACAGGCGTGAGTCACTGAGCTCAGCCAAGATCTCTTTCAATCTACGACCACTCTCCCCGTCTTGCTGTGAAGGAACCAGTTGTTCTGCAGAGAATTCCTCCTTCTACATTCCCTGTCCTTCCTTATGGTGTTAACTTGCTCCTTTATCCTTCAACACTTCTGTAAACTGGAAGTTAATTGTAAAGTCTTCGCAGATTCAGGTTAAACCTTTGGGACAAAAATACCTAATAGGCGAGGCCCGTGAAGGGTTTTAAAACCAGACAGGAAGGTCAGATCTGCAGCGCTTCCAGCTTTGGTGCGCGCATGAATATCCTGGGGTGGGGGTCTTGTGAAAAAGCTGATTCTGATTCAGCAGGTCCAGGTTGGGTGGTGACGCGCAGGCTGCTGGTCTACAGCTGACACCGTGAGCAGCTTCCGGAGGTCCTGCTTGGTGGAGGCAGGGCCAGAGGGGTCCTGTGGAGCAGGAGCTCAGGGACGAGTGTGGAGGAGGAGAGGACCCTGCAGGGTCAGTGAGTGCTCACCCCCACTGGTGGACTGAGAGTTGGGTGTGGTGTTGGGTTGGATAACGTCAATGCTGTCACACTCTTCTTATCTCTAGGGACACTCCAGGCAGTGGCTTGTCCCAAGGTGCTGGAACATTCTGACAGCCAGTGGGACCACAGCCTCTATAACCTGGATGCTCCTGGCCGGGACTCGCTGGGTGGTGGCCTCAGATGCCCCCCCATCGCCCCCACAAAGACTGAGCCCCCAGGTCTTGGCCTCGAGGGCCCTGAGGGCTTGGGCCGGAGGCGCTGAAGTGGGAGAGGAAGGAAGTGGGGAGCAGAGGAGGCCAAGGCTGTCGCCTCCCAGCCGCTCTAGGGGCCTCGAGTAAACAGGAAGGCCTGGCGACTCCGCGAGGGGGGGCTTTAGAGGAGTGGGGGCCAGGAGCCCTACTGGACACGTGCAGCCTGTGCGCACAGGGCTCCCTCACTAGGGAAGTGGGCCCAGAGAGGCTGTGTGGTTAGCCCCAGGTAGCACAGCAGCAGGGGCAGGGGTTGAGACCTTCTCCCTATGCCCAGGGGTTCTATTGTGTGGGCTCCTGCCTGGGTTGCCATGCGGGGAATACACGCTGAAATAACAATAAGCCAGGCTCGGTGGTTCACGCCTGTAAACCCAACACTGGGAGTGCTGGGTGAGTCCCTTTCCCTCTTGGGCCTCAGTTTCTCTTTCTATGAGCTCAGAGCCCTTACAACTCAGAGGTTCTAGAATCCTGGCCCGGTGGAATCTTCTGTCTCGTAGGGGTTTTCATGGGTTCTTTAGCTCTGGGGGTGGGGGTGTGTCATCAGGAAGGCCAATGTCACCTAAGATTTGGAGGCTCCAGCTCCCAGGGCCCCTTCCCTGGGGAAAAAGAGGGTGACTTTAAGGGACTCTGCTCTTCTAGAACAGAGTAGGGTCTGGCGGGATGTGACCAGACCCTACTCTTGGGGAGTCATTCCTCCTCTTCAGAGACTCTGTCCCTGGGCTCAGAATGCCCCCAACACCCATACCCTGGGGACTCAAATCATCGCCCATGAGACCTTGAGCCGTGTAGTTCAGTGGCCCACTGAATCAACCCACTCACTGATTCACAAGCTTCTTCAGCACCTAGCAGGCCAGGCACTATTCCTAGTGATGGGGATTCAGCAGCAAACAAGGCAGAACCCCAGTCCTCATAGAACTTCTGTTCCGGAAAGGAAGACAAATCAATCAATAATATATAGTGTGTCAGCCGGGCGCGGTGGCTCACGCCTGTAATCCCAGCACTTTGGGAGGCTGAGGCTGGTGCATCACTTGAGCTCAAGAGTTCGAGACCAGACTGGTCAACATGGTTAAACCCTGTCTCTACTAAAAATACAAAAATTAGCCAGATGTGGTGGCGAGCACCTGTAATCCCAGCTACTCAGGAGGCTGAGGCACGAGAATCCGCTGGTAGGCAAAGGTTGCAGTGAGCCCAGATCATGCCACTGCACTCCAGCCCGGGCAAAAGAGCAAGACCCCGTCTCAAAACAAACAAACAAAAAAACATTATCTAGTGTCAGATGGTGCCACGTGGGCCCACTGCTAGTGGGAGGAGAGGGCTGTTTTAAATGCGCTGTGGAGGTGAGCAGAAGGGGAGGCTGAAGAGGGGACAGGGAGAAGAAACTCATTGGCCTGAGGGGCTTTGACTTTGACTCTGAGGGAGACGATGACCAATGGAGGGTGCTGAGCAGAGCCAGGATGGAACTGGACTCAAGCTCCCTTGATAGCGGAGAAAAGGCTGGGGGCAAGTTGGAAGCAAGGTGGGCTCACTGCAGGGACTGGGGACGGTGACATTCCAAGAGGGAGGTGGCTGTGGGTGGTGAGAAGCAGCCATATTCCACAGTCCCTGGGAATCTGAGGGAGGGCCTGCCAGATTTGCTGTGACTTGGACGAGGGCATGAGAGAAAGAACCAAGGTCAACCCCAAAGCTTGTGCAGTGGGAGGAGGTCAAGGTCTGAGATGGAAAGACTGAGGCAGGAGCAGTTTGCAGAGAAAGAACAGAGCCCAGTTTTCAATGTGTGGAGTCTGAGATACGAGTTAGACGTCCAGGGCCCTGGAGCCAGGGGGAGTTCTGGCTGGAGACATACAGTCGGGAGCCCTTGATATCTAGATGGTATTTAAAGCTGTTGTCTGGACAAGGTTGCCTGGAACAGGCCTTCTCAAACATTGACGTGCACACAATTCCCGTGGGATCTTGTGAAAACGCAGGTTCGGATCCAGCAGGTCTGGGACAGGACCTAAGAGTTTGCATTTCTTTTTCTTTTTTTTTTTTTTTTTTGTTGAGATGGAGTGTTGCTCTGTTGCCCAGGCTGGAGTGCAGTGGCATGATCTAGGCTCACTGAGATCAACCTCCGCCTCCTGGGTTCAAGCGATTCTCCTGCCTCAGCCTCATGAGTAGCTGGGATTACAGGCGTGCACCGCCACACCTAATTTTTGTATTTTTAGGAGAGACAGAGTTTCACCATGTTGGCCATGCTGGTCTCGAACTCCTGACCGCAGGTGATCCACCTGCCTTGGCCTCCCAAAATGCTGGATTACAGGCGTGAGTCACTGTGCTCAATCCTTGCATTTCTTTTTATTAAAATTTTTTCATTTTTTATTTTTATTATTTGAGACAGAGTCTCGCTCTGTCGCCCAGGTTGGAGTACAGTGGTGCAACATCAGTTCACTGCAACCTCCACCTCCTGGGTTCAAGAGATTCTCCTGTCTCAGCTTCCCAAGCAGATGAGATTACAGGTGCACACCACCATACCCGGCTAATTTTTGCATTTTTAGTTGAGACAGGGTTTCGCTATGTTGGCCAGTCTGGTCTCAAACTCCTGACCTCATGTGATCCACCCACCTCGGCTTCCCAAAGTGCTGG
>NC_045447.1:10639311-10659009 GCF_002776525.5 Piliocolobus tephrosceles
CTCCTGACCTCATGTGATCCACCCACCTCGGCTTCCCAAAGTGCTGGGATTACAGGCGTGAGCCACCACACCCGGCCCTTCATTTTTTATTTTTTAGAGACAAGGTCTTGCTCTGTCACCCAGGCCAGAACGCAGTGATCACAGCTCACCGCAGCCTTGAACTCCTGGGCTCAAGCAATCCTCCTGCCTCAGCCTCCTGAGTAGCTGGGACTGTAGGCTTGAGCCACTAAGCCTGGCTCAAATCTACATTTATAAGAAGCTTCCAGAAGAAAATAAGACCACACTTTGAGTAGCAACAGTCTAGGGCGTTATATTTTATGGCCAAGACTGGGCCATGGTCGGTGGTTAACGAAACCAACAGATAAGCTTGTGAGGAGTAGTGAAAGAAAATGCAACAGGCTGGGGGTTATGGGAGGGCATCACAGCCGCTAATCTATCTACAGGACCACAAAATGCTTGTTTCCATTATTTGAGTCTGAGTCCCAGGGTCTGTGCCGGGACGTGACGCCAGGGTCACAAAGGTTTGAGAAAACCTGGCTTGGGAGTGAGGGTAAACAGAGAAGGAAGGGGCCAGAGACCAACCCTGGGGGAACAAGGAGGAACCAGGGAGGAGACAGATAAGGTGACCAGGGAGGTGGGAGGAAAGCCAGGAGAGAATGTTCTGGAAGCCAAGGGGAAAAGGCCTGGATTTCAATTATCCTCTGCCTCTTCCCAGCCCTGTGGCCTTGCAAACCTGAGCCTCAGTTTCTTCCATTGTAAAATGCCAACATGACAGCCTCAGCCACTGAAGTGGCTGTGAAGTGGCACTTGGCACAGGGCCAGGCAAGCTCGTGGATAGTGGCGCGATTCCAATTCTTGTCTTGCTCTTTGAACTCCTCCAGACCAGCAGACTGCCCTCCCCTTGTGCAGATGAAGAAACGGAGGCTCAGAAAGTGGAAAGATCTGGCCAGGTGCGGTGGCTCATGCCTGTAATCCCAGCACTTTGGGAGGGTAAGGCGGGTGGATCACTTGAGGTCAGGAGTTCAAGACCAGCCTGGGCAACATGGTGAAATCCCATCTCTACTAAAAGTACAAAAATTAGCCGGGTGTGATGGTACATGTTCCCAGCTACTCGGGAGGCTGAGACAGGAAAATCACTTGAACCCAGGAAGCGGAGGTTGCAGTGAGCCAAGATCATGCCACTGTACTCCAGCCGGGGTGACAGAGCGAGACTCTGTCTCAAACAAACAAAGATCTTTCCTGAGGTCACCTGGCCAGTGTGGGGCAGAGCCTGGGCACCCTGCTCCGCCCTGTGGGTCTGGCCCTGCTGTTATCAACAGCCCCTGGCTCCAGGCCGGTGCTGGAGACGGTCAGCCGCCTGGTGGGTCCCTGGGGGCCGCCTGAAATTCCTTCAGTGGCCAGTGGCCAGGGTGGACGTGCTCCGTCCTTTCCTGCAGTCCTGGCCTTCCTGGCCAGCCAGGAGGAAGAAGGAGCAAAAAGTGTGCATCTGCCCTCCGTGGGGTCCAGACACAGGGACCTGGCCATCAGCCATGCCTCTCTCGGGCGTGTGGACAGACGGCACCTGAACACATCCGTATCAGTCAGAACCCCGGCAGGAAACAGATGGCACGTTCCAGTAGGATCATTAGAGGAGAGTCTGATGAAGGGTCTGTTTACACAGGTGTGGTTGGGGTGTAGGGAAGCCCCAAGGGACGGTGCAGAACCCCAGGGCTGGCAGCGGCATGGGCTGTGACCATCCTCAGCCTGAAGAGGCCAGGGGAGGAGCTGAGTCCACAGCTGGACAGGACTGTGTGGAGGGGGTCTCCAACAGGACCGTGGCCTTCAGTGGAGGGAGGCCACCAGTATGCATTGGCCCTGCAGGGAAGGGGCTGGAAGACGGACCTTCCTCCTCCTGCCTCCTCTGATCTCTGCAGGGGTGGGGGGGTTGGGGAAGTGGATGTGTCCTACAGGAGGGAGAGTGCAGCCGGCGGACATGGAAGACAGCTACCCCAAGGCCTGTGCCCAGCTGTGAGGCCATGTGGCCATCGGGCTTCCTGGGGCAGGAGACCCCGTCCAGGACTGGCCTTTTCTCCTGGGAACCAATGACAAGGACCACCTCTCTGGGCCTCCATGACTCCCACCCCTGCCTTGTCTTCTAGGGTCCCTCATGCTTTCAGCAAATCTATTTCAAGAGCCAAAAGGCCCTGGGCTCTGTGCTGGGGACACAGCAGTGCAAAGGGTGTCAAAGTCTCTTTCCTCGTGGGGCTTCTAGTCGAGTAGAGAGACACATGCAAATGGCTGCACACAGGCTTGGGTGTGACGGGGAAGGTCAGGAGCTGTGGGAGCCAGAGGTGATCTCCGCTTCACCCCCGACCCACGGTGGTCCCAATCTCTTCCTTCCTCCATGAGGTGTCTGGAATCGGGACCCCAGTTCTTCCTGGAGTCCACCTGGAGTCTCTCCTGCTTTCTAGAGAATCCATTGGGTCTTGTTTACAATGTGGATGGGGATAGACTGTGCAGCGTGGAGGGAAGGGGAGGGAGGCATGTTTGGGAAGAGCCTCCTGCAGGGTCCCTGTCACTGCCCCCGATGCCCCCAACACCCTGAGATACCCGCAGCCCCTGCCACATGTGCCCCTCACTCCTAACTCAGCTCAGGGGGTGGTGGCAGGGAAGGAGGTGAGCTTGGAGCCAGGCAGCCCTGGGGTCACCACCCTCCAGCTGGGGTTCCTCCTCTGTAAAGTGGGGGTATAACTGTACCCACCTCCCGGGGTGGCTGTGGGGGTTCAGAGCTGATAAGGTGAACGCCTAGGGCGGGCCCTGGTGCAGAGAGAGTGCTCAGCCCCTAGGGCTGGATTAACTGTCCCTGGGGCACAGATGTTGGTCTGGTGCCTGGGGAAACCTCAGAGCTACCCCCGAACCCCCACCGAGCCACCCTTTGCCTCGCGGTGCCCATGGCCTCGTCTCCAGAGTTACAGGAAAAAGCAGAGGAGATGCCCCTCTCAGGGTGGCCCCCTGGGAGAGTATGCTCTCCCCTGACCTCACAGCCACGCTTGGCTGCAAACTGGCCAGGCAACCACAAGACTGGGTCGGCAAAACTATCCCTAATCCCCACCCAAGGAGCCACACCAACCCTCCCAGCCCCTGTGACAGCTCCTGCAGAGACATACGCACGGCCTACTCTTGTCACCGCGGCTGGCCAATAAGCACGGAGAGGCCAGGCCTCAGACCCCGGACTGACATCTTCCCTCCAGAGGCACCCAGGGCTCCAGCCTTCTCCTCCCTCCCTGGGCCTCAATTTCTCCACCTGTGACCCAGGACAGGTAGATCCAGGGAGAAGAACCTTCTGGCTCCATCTCACCGTGGGTCCTGCCAGCACACACAAAGGTTTGCTCTCTCAAAGGCCAGCTCTGCCAGCGTCCTTCTGCTCAAGAACTCTCCATGACTCCCAGTGGCCCTAAGGACAAAGTCGTGGCATTCGAGGTCCTCTCAATGCAGGGCCAGACTCTGCCTTTCCAGCTTCCTGTCCCCACCACACCCCTGCTGGTCCCACGGTGGTCCGACTGCTTCCTGCTTCTGTGCCTTTGCCTAGTCTGGCACCCCTGCCTGGCATGCCCTCCTCACCCCTTCTTCTCCCCACCCCCAACTCACCCTGTCTTTCAAACAGCCGGCCTAAATGCCAGCCCCTCCAGGTGGCCCAGGCTTCCTTCTCTGAGCTTCCATGGGCCTGGCCCTGGGTGCTACCTCTGAGTAGCACCATGGTGGGCACATAGTAGGTGCGCTTACTGTTTGCAGAATGAACATGGGACAGTTTGGGGACTGTCACCCTGCTCAGGGAGCACTGCTGGGGAAGCATCTCCTGTATGTCCCAGGGCTCAGTGCTGTAATGTCCTGACCCTCAGAAATCTCATAATGACTTCGCCAGGAAGGCATCGTGCCCCACTTTGCAAGCAGGGGGCGCTGAGAATTGAGGGGCCTTGTCCACAAGTCTCATGGCTCGAGCAAGCAGAGTAGGATTTGAACCCAGGGCCATGTGACTTCAGAAGTGCCATTAAAGTCCCCATCATTTGGAGTGTATTTTCTTTTCTTTTCTTTTTTTGAGACCAAGTCTCACTCCATCATCCAGGCAGGACTGCAGTGGCCTGATCTCGGCTCACTGCAACCTCTGCCTCCTAGGTTCAAGGGATTCTCTAGCCTCAGCCTCCCAAGTAGCTGGGACTACAGGCTCATGTCACCATGCCCGGCTAATTTTTGTATTTTTAGTAGACACAGGTTTTCGCCATGTTGGTCAGGCTGGTCTTGAACTCCTGACCTCAAGTGATCTGCCTGCCTTGGCCTCTCAAAGTGCTGGGATTATAGGCTTAAGCCATTGCACCCGGCCTGGAGCTGTGTTTTGTCCATGAAGGATTTTCTACCCATGAGGGGTTCAGACATGAAGTGTGTGGCCCTGGGCAGCTACTCTGAGCCCAGAGACCTCAGCCGTAGCCACCTTGCTGTGCCACAGTTTTCCCGCCTGCTAGGCAGCCCCATGTCAATTGCATTTAGTAGGCCGGGTTTGGGGCCCGACAAGACACGAGGTGGTGGAAGCGGGCAGGATCCCAGCGCTACCCTCTTCTTGAATCAGTGATCTCAACACATCGGATCTCTGTTTCCTCATCTGCAAAATGGGATCAGTGAGCTCAGATGGTCACAAATTCCACAGGAACCACTTTAGCCAAGCCCAGCCCCCTGAAAGGCCCCTTCGGTGGGCTGTTAGGGTGATTGTTCTCATCTGTGGGGCTGCCTGATGCGTTCCCACCCGCCGGCCTTGGAGAGGGTGGGATGGGAGGGTGGGGTGCTTGGGGAGACAAGCCTAGAGCCTGGGCCCTCCTACCCCACTGCCTCCCCCCCCACTGCCTCCCCCCATCCCAGGGCCCCCCACCCAGTGACAAAGCCCGTGGCACTTCCTGTACCCGGTTGGCAGGCGGCCTGGCCCAGCCCCTTCTCTAAGGAAGCGCATTTCCTGCCTCCCTGGGCCGGGCTGGATGAGCCCGGAGCTCCCTGCTGCCGGTCAGACCACAGCCTTCATCTGCGCCCTGGGGCCAGGACTGCTGCCGTCACTGCCATCCACTGGAGCCCAGCACCCCCTCCCCGCCCATCCTTCGGACAGCAACCCCAGCCCAGCCCCACGTCCCTGTGTCCACTTCTCCTGACCCCTCGGCCGCCACCCCAGAAGGCTGGAGCAGGGACGCCGTCGCTCCGGCCGCCTGCTCCCCTCGGGTCCCCGCGCAAGCCCACGCCGGCCCCGGCGCCCACCCGCAGCCCTGCCCCTGGACACCGGATAAGGCCCAGCGCACAGGCTCCCGCGTGGACGGCATGGACGGCGGCGCGCTCCCTCTGGCTGTTGCCCTGCTGCTGGCCGGCTGCAGTCTCAGCCCCACAAGTAGGTGTCCAGGGACCCGGGGTGGGGAGACTCGGCCCCCGGTGCACAGACCAGGCCCCAAGTATTCCCGGCCTCCTTCCTGTATCCTGAGCTCACGCCCAGCAGAGCCATCCATGGGGCTTTGGAGGGTCACCAGCCCTCCCAGTTTGCTGGAACTAAACGGTTATACAGGACTTTCAGTGTTGGAAAGCCTCGGGCAAACTGGGCTGACTTTCACTTTAACCCTGGTCTCTGGCGTCTGCTCACCCAGCTGTGTTCCATTACTCCCCGGGAAGCCTAGGTCCTAGAATGCTGTGCAGCCACAGGAGAGTTTCCTGCCCTCTCTGAGCCTTGAGTTTCCCCATGAGGAATGGATGGGAAGGAGGGCCCACAGCCTGGGCTCTGAGCACTGGCTCTGGGTTCAGATGTCATATAGGCACTTCCTTGCGGTGTGATCTTGGGGGACTGCCTTCGGGCCTCTGAGCAAAGTGGGAATGAGAACAGACTTCTCTCTCAGCTGCTGAGAAGGTTGGTGGTGAGGGATCATTGCAGAGACGGCTCTGACAGACTGGCCACTTCTGTGCTGTTTTATTTTTAAGTTCCTCCAGCTCACCTTCCCCAGGGCCTTTGAGCAGCTCCTAAAACCGAACAGGCCAAGGCTGCAGGGCCCTGCTCTGCCTCCCTCCCACCTCCCTGATCTCCAGGAAGGGGACAGGAGTGGGTGCCGGCCAGGTTAGGGGTTCTGTGGGGCTCCTCGGCCTGGGGGCCCTTCCAAGGGGTCATGGCCTCTGCTGCTTTCTGAAACTGACCAGAGGAGGGGCCGTGAGGAGCCAGGGACCCCCAGCCCCATGTCCCACTCCCTATCCCTCGGCCACCTCAAGCCACTGGCCGGTCCTGTGGACAATCCTTTGACCCACCTGCGCATCCAGGGGCTTTCTGATGGATCTGGGGGAAGAGGGGCAGAAGCGAGCTGAGAGTGTGGGGAGGAAGGGGAAGGAAAACAGCGGTGGGGCAGCCACCGTCTCCCCACCTCCCCACCTGCCCACCTGACGGCATTTTAGAGTCCCTGATTCTGAGTCTCTAAAGCTCTGCCCACCACCTGACTGACAGGAAACTGAGTCTCAGACTTATTAAGTGACTTAGCAGGGATTTGACTCCTGGCCTGAGGCTCCCTAAATGCTTGCTCCTAGCAAGGTGTGATAGGGCGAACCTTCTTAATGCGGCTCACAACGACCCTGCAAGATGGCTGCCGTCATCGTCCCCATTTTACAGAAGAGAAAATGGAGGCTCGAGCCGGCCAAGTTCACACGGCTTAGACGAAGCCCCTACCTAAGCTCCAAGATCTCCCTCCCACGCATTGCTCGCTGCGGTAACACTCTTCCTCTTGGTCATTAGAGAAAGGTGCATGCAGACATTTAGGGCCTGGTTTTTAAGGATCAAAGGCAGGGGTGTGCTGGTAAATAATTAACAACGGTGTGGGGCCTCGGTCTGTAGCGTTTGTGGATTTCCACGGCGTAAGTACTCCCACCCGGCTGACTTCAAGCCACCAACTCACCAAGCTTGGAGCTGGGAATCAGTGCCCAGTGCACCTGGCAGTTGGTTCTGCAGAGTCTCTGCAGGCGCAGATCACATCGACAGCAGAAATGACAGGGGTGTAAAACGATTAGAAAGAAATGCGTTTGGACATTCATGATCTTTTAAAAATATATAGTAATAGCTATGTAACAGCCAGTTGGAAAAACTCCTGGAAATGTATCAGTCTGCTTCTGTGAACAGGTAGGAGCTGGTCCCAGTGCACCAGGGGTCACAGGCTCAAAGGTACAACAGACCATCAACCCAAATCATTTATGGTCTGGGAAGTTGAGGCCCATGGAAGGCAGAGGGGAGCCTGGGGCTAGGGCCTGGAACTCAGATCTCCATGCCGGGGCTGGGGGTAGGAGTGACCCCGACATCCTAGAAATGGGTCTAGAATTTGGGGCCACCACTTAGAAGAATCTCCTAAAACGGTACCTTGCATGTAACTTGCTACCCTCATAAATCAACCTTCAGAAGTCAGCCTTCTAGAGTTACTCGTCCAACTCTGTAAAGATGCGTGGTCCATGGGTACCTGCAACAAAAATCCAGTAACTGGAAATGATCTAAATATCCATGAGCAAAGACGTTAATAAATGACCACGCGATGGAGTATCATGCAGCAGGCACCAAGAAGACAGAGCTATATGAACACTGCCATGGACGGATGTCAGGGACACATTGTTAGGTGCCCAAACAACAATAATTCCATTTCGGCAACATTAAAATAGTAATAATGTACAATATGCAATAGAGAAAATTCTGGAATAGAATTTTCTATTTAACCCACTATTACTGTTCTCTGGCCTGGGGTTTTCTCTATGGGACTTTCACTTTCTTTTTAAAATTTTTTTGAGGCGGAGTCTTGCTCTTGTCACCCAGGCTGCAGTGCAATGGCACAATCTAGGCTCACTGCAACCTCCGTCTCCCGGGTTCAAGCGATTCTCCTGCCTCATCCTCCTGAGTAACTGGGATTATAAGTGCCGGCCACCACACCTGGCTAATTTTTGTATTTTTAGTAGACACGGGGTTTTGCCATGTTGGCCAGGCTGGTCTCGAACTCCTGACCTCGTGATCCACCCACCTCAGCCTCCCAAAGTGCTGGGATTACAGGTGTGAGCCACCGTGTCTGGCTTGGACTTTGACTTTCTAAGACACACTTTCCTGTCATGTTGGGGGTTTTTTTTTGTTTTGTTTTGTTTTAAGAACAAGCAGACCAGGTGCACTGGCTCACGCCTGTAACCCCAGCACTTTGGGAGGCTGAGGAGGGTGGATCACCTGAGGTCAGGAGTTCAAGACCAGCCTGACCAACATGGCAAAACCCTGTCTCTACTTAAAATACAAAAATTAACCAGGTGTGATGGTGGGCGCCTGTAATCCCAGCTACTTGGGAGGCTGAGGCAGGAGAATCGCTTAACCCTGGGAGGTGGAGGTTGCAGTGAGCTAAGATCAAGCCACTGCACTCCAGCCTGGATGATAGAGTGAGACTTTGTATCATAAAAAAAAAAAAAAGAAAAGAAAAGAACAAGCAGGTAGAGATTTTTTTAAAGCAATTAAAATTAACCATATAGCTGCCTCAGCCTGCCCCTAAAAAAACAAAAAATAGAGAAAAGGGAAAAAATTACCTCGGAACTCCTTTACTGATACAGGTACTGTTAGTACAGTGGTAGATGGCTTACTAGTTTTTTTTTTCTGACTTTTTAAGCTACTTTTAATCCAGGGGGTGTCCACATTTTGGGAGTCTTTGGTCTACTTCTTTCGAACCAGGTCTCCATGTTGTCCTGTGAACTCCATGACCATCCTCTTGCAGTTCTAGAATATTCTGTCCCATCAACCTGTCACTGTTTGATTAGTAGATCCCTTATTGTTAAATATTTAGGTGGTTTCCCCTTTGTTCTAGTTATAAATACTACCACCATGCAAGTTTTGGTACGTGCGCCTTTTCCTGTATTTTGGATTATTTCATGTGGATTGCGTCCCGGCAGCAGGGTTGCAGGGGCTCGTGGCCCGTGCTGGGCGACTGGGATTGAAGAGTGTTCGTGGGTGTGGAGGATCCTTTGCTGCAGGACTTGAAGTCCCCATGCTGCTGGCTGTCTGTGTCGGGGTCTGGGACTCGCTGGAGAAGGGTCAGTGGTGCAAGGCTGAGACCGCAAACGCCCGTCTCTTAGAGGCTGCATTCCCATTTGCTGGGAGGAAAAGGAGGCTGGAGCAGGAGCCATGTGAACCAGGAGAGGGTGGGCTCCCTGAGACAAGGGGAGCATGACCATTAGGATTCTCCCTCACCTCAGCCAGACAGATGTGACCCAGAGGAACAGAGGGACTTGCTTGTGGTCACAGACGGGTTGGTGCTGGGCCCTCTGGTGACAGACCCATTCGTTTGCCCCAGGGCTGGAGGTGGATCTCGGCAAGAGTGAGGCAGCCACCTCCCCTCTGTCCCCAGCGTGTCAGGCATAGGGCCAGCTCCTCCTGGCCTGTATCCCCAGTTTACAGATGAGAAAATTGAGGCTTGGGACAAATGACAGGTCCAAATTTCAACTCCAGGCTGTCTGCTTCCAAATTCAGCTTCTTTTCCCCACAACTTTTGTGGCCTGGATGCTGGAGACCTGGAGAACTGTTTACCCTGGCTCTGGGACCCCGCTTCCTAGTTCTAGCCCTGGCTTTGGGGCACCAGCCTTGGAGGCTGAAGGGGACCCTCATCTAGGGTTCAGCTGGCTTCAACCCCTGTGGCAGGGGTGGAGACGGGGTAAAGAGATGGTATAACAACTGACATTTAGTCAGCACTTACAGTAGCTAGACACTGCTCTAAGTGTGGTATGTGTACTGTCAGACTTAACGCTTGCAAAAGCCCTACAAAGGAGACACTCTTTCTGCCCCCATTTGACAGATGGGGAGACTGAGGCACTCGTATAACTCAGTCAGATGACAGAATTTACCCAAGTAACACTGCCCTGTAATGAGCCGCTGGGGCTTGAGCCCTGGGCCTAATCACTGCAGTGTGCTGCCACAGTGGAGAAGATGAGGATCTTCCTGTTGTCTGATCTTCTCCCCGCAGGCACTCAGCCTTCTCCCTGGTCCCCATAACGGCCCTCTCATCCGGGGTACAACCCCTGGGACCCTGCTTTTACCTTCAGCAGCCCCATCTATGCCCTGCCCTCTCTTCCTGCCTTCATCGTTAGGTGAAACCTCAGACTGTCAGACCCCCGGTAGAACTTAGAATATGTCCTATCCACCCCTCCCTCTTCCCCACCCATTAGCCAGGGGGAAGCAGAGTCCCAGAATGGTGGGGGGACTTGATGTGGGTCACCCAGCAGGTCAGAGGCAGCCCTGACCAGCCAGTTCCACAAATGGATGTTTGTGGTGTTAGAAACAAAATGCTTGTTCCTCAGTGCCGTGAAGAAATAGCACTCAAACATAAATTTAATTTTTCAGCAAGGCAATTTTTACTTCTATAGAAGGGTGTGACTCAAGAATGGAGTAATGGCGAGAGCACACCTGAACAAGGGAGGGAAAGGGGTTCTTATTCCTGACGCAGGTAGCCCCTACTGCTGCGTCATTCCCCTATTGGCTAAGGTTGGACCTCACAGTCTAAGCTAATTCCACTTGGCTATTTTAGAGAGAACAAGGGTATAAGCCAGAGTGGCGGGGTGAGTAGTTTGGCAGGAACGATGGTTTGGAACAGGTAACTAAAGGTGACTTAGGTCAAAGCAGATGACCAGGATGAGTCAGGACGGAGCAGGTGACCAGGGGAACAGATGTGAACTACTGATTAAAACTGGTGGAAAGGGTTGTTTACTGAAACTATGAGGAAGTTAAACTTTAAAATGGGGGACAAAGAACTGAACATACTGACATACTGATTCTTTGAAGAGAAATCTAGAACTCACTGTATCCAACAGTGGAAATGGATATTTGCTCTGAGCCCTGGACTAAGTGATTGGGACATGGAATGGTGTAGACTCTCCTTGTCCTGGAAAAACTCACTGTCTGCTGGGAGTGCAGACACACTGGCAAATCAGAACAGCACACCTGGGCATGTATGGGTCTCCAAGGACATCCAAGGACAGACAGATGCACCTAAGAAAGGAGGGACTGGCTTCTATGAGATTTTCAGGACAGGGTTTTAAAGGATGAATAGAAGTTGGCTAGGGGCTGGGCACGGTGTTTTCCCAATGTTTTGGGAGGCTAAGGTGGGAGGATCACTTGAAGCCAGGCGTTCAAGACCAGCCTGGGCAACATAGTGAGACTCTTTCTCCACAAACATTTTTAAAACTGAGTCGGGCATAATGACTCATACCGGTAGCTGCTCGGGAGGCTGAGGCAGAGGATTGCTTGAGGCCAAGAGGTAGAGGCTACAGTGAGCTATGATTGCACCACTGCACTCCAGCCTGGGCAACAGAACAAGCCCCCGACTGTCCAAAAAAAAAAAAGGCCAGATGGTCAAACAAAGGATGAGCGTTGATCTGGGAAACGGCATGGCAGGGGCAGGAAGCGAGGTGTGTTTAGGGGAAGAACCCACATCTCCCCTGACTGGGCATAAATAGTTGTGACGGTTGTCACCAGTTCCTAAGCAACTCCCACTTCTCAGGAGCCGGCCTAGCGCTGTGCAGGGGTAATTTACTGGCCTGCTTGCCGACTCCATAGGAAGCTGTTATGATCATCTTCATCCACATGTTACAGATGAGAACACTGAGGATGGAAAGGCAGCGGGCGGGTGGAAGAATCAGGACCTGAACCTTTGGCATCTGTCAAATCGCTGTGCTTTTCATCTCTACTGTAGGCTGCAGTGCAGGAACTTGACCCTGCAGGCGTGGTGGAACCATGGGGGAGTCCGGGGCCAAGGCACGCTGAGACCTCCTGGTGGCTGGGGGTAGTGGCTGGGCTGGATGCTGGGAAACCTGGGAGGCTGTAATTGGACCTAAAAAGGGTAAAGAGTGGCCAGGAGGTACTGAACAAGACGGGGCAGGCCTTGCAGCAAAAAAGACCCTTGTTGAAAAGTTTCTTCCTTGGGAGGCCGAGACGGGCGGATCGCTTGAGCCCAGGAGTTTGAGACCAGCCTGGGCAATATGGCGAAACCCGTCTCTACAAAAAATATAAAAATTAGCTGAGTGTGGTGGTCCACCTGCAGTTACTCAGGAGGCTGAGGCATGAGAATTGTTTGAACCTGGGATGGAGAGGTTATAGTGAGACGAGATCGAGACACTGTACTCTGGCCTGGGTGACAGAGCGGGACTCTATCTCAGAAAAAAAAAAAAAAGCAGGGGCGGTAGTGGGGCAGGGGGGAAGAAAAGTATCTGTCCTGGTGTGATGAAATAATATTGATAGCTTCTGTGTCTGGGGCACCTACTCAGTACCAGGCACTTGACAGGGGTTACCCCATCAAACTGACACACTCAGCCTGTGAATGCCTGCTGCTTGCTGGAGCCAGACTGTCTGGGTTTAAATCCAGGCCCTGACACTTAGTAGCCAGGTCACCTCGGGTATATTCTTTAACCGCCCTGGTCTTCAGTTTCCTCGAGTGTGCATGGGTGTAATAATAGCAGTTGCCCACCTCATAAGGTTGCTGTGAGGATCAAATGAGTTCACTTGTGTAAAGCCTTGAAATGCTACCTAGGATCCCAGTAAGCATGATGGGAGCATCTGCAGCGATTATTGGTGGCCTGCAAATGGGGAAACTGAGGCTCAGAGAGGTTAGGCTTCTGCTGAAGGTGACCAGCATTTTAAGAGGCAGAGCTGGGATTTGACCCAGGCCATCTGGCTCCAGAGCTGTTTTTCTTGATCATCCTCCAAGGTGCTGGAGGTAGCCGTTTGGAAAGTCTGGGAGGTGCTGTGTGCACGTGGGTGGCGAGGGTGGAGAGGGGACAGTGGTGGGAGGTGGCTCCTGGGTCTCTCACTTGGGGCTCCAGTCACCCAGGCCCTCAGCGGCTCCTCCTCTGACCCAGTCCCGGGAGGCCCTGGCGTTTCCCTTGGTGCCAGGGGATTGTTTTCAACTTGGTCTGGGCCCGCCTCAGGCTCCGGGAGACAGGCCCAGGCGTCACACTCCCTCCTGTCTCCCCATTCTCGTCTGCGGGGTGGGGGCGGCCAGGATTCGAAAAGGCCCCAAAATAAATGGACCTCTTATCTGATCTCCCCGCCAGGCCTGTTATCTGATCATTACATAATGGCCAGGCCTGTGGCCTCTCCCGCTGGCTGACGGCATGGAGGAGGCGGCCCCAGGCGGCCCCAGCAATCCGGGAGGAACTGGGGTTCCTGGAAGTCTGGGGAGGGGGCAGGGAAAGTCCCAAAGGGAAGGAGGGAGTCGCTGCGATAATCTGCAAGCCAGACACTGGGTCATGTCGGGAGACGTGGGTCCCGGGCCTGGTCAGCCATATCCTGTGAGACTTTGACCTGTCCCGCCCCTCCAGGCCTCAGTCTCCCCATCTCAGTAGGAGGGGCTTAAACTAGGTAAGAGCCAAGGAACCTGTGCTCACTGATGACAAAAGGAGAGCGTGGGGAGAACACGAGGGCTGGTGGGTCAGAGGGGCTGGAGACAGGAGATGGTACCGGCCCTTGATTTTGTTGGGGTGAGAGAGACCCCAGTGACCTCTCCATCCAGAAGGACCGTCACCTGGAGGCCACCCCATCCTGTGACTTCACCCCACCCCTTAGACCAGTCAATTCTACAGTGACTGAAGTCAGTAAAATAATTGTAATTAAGAGAGCTGCCGGCTCACACGTGGTGGCTCACACCTGTAATCCTAGCACTTTGGGAGGCTAAGGTGAGAGGATTGCTTGAGCTCAGGTGTTTGACACCAGCCTGAGCAACATAGCAAGACCCAGTCTCTACTAAAAATTTAAAAAGTTAGTCAGGCGTGGTGGCGCACAACTGTAGTCCCAACGACTAGGGAGGCTGAGGCAGGAGGATCGCTTGAACCCAGGAGCTCAAGGCTGTAGTGAGCTGTGATCACACCACTGCACTCTAGCCTAGGAGACAGAGTGCAACCTTGTCTGAAAAATAAATAAATAGAAATTTCAGAAAGAATTGCCATGTACCCAGTCTCAGGGAGTCCTCCCAACCTCCTCTGTGGATCATGTAGGCTCTATTTGTTGTCATTTTACAGACCAGGAATTGAAGCCCCACGGGCTGGAATCACCGACCAAAGCCACATGGCTGGTAAGCACTGGGCCTGAAAGGCAGACCAGGTCAGCCTGGCTCCAGGGAGCTTGTTTTAAACCAAAATGCCACTATGTCCAGGCACTCCAGAGTCCCTGGGACATGTAGGATAGGGCCAGAGAGAGGACATATAAGGCCTGGGCCCCCGTGGCAGTCAGAGGTCCTCATCCAGATCTTCTCCTTACCAAGACAGAGCTGGGAATGGCGTTGCCATGGCAAGGGGCAGCTATCTCACATCCTTTGCTGACTTCTGGGGCCCAGAGCCCAGCGTGCTGTGGGAAGGTGAGGAAGGAGGCTGGTGAGGCTCCAGACAGCCCAGGATTCAGAAGAAGCCTCCCTGCCCCCTCCTCCGAGCCGGCCTTGGCTGGACATGAGGCCAGTCTCTCCGTGCCCATCTTTGATCTCCAAGAAAACAGGAAGTGAGCGCGACAAGATGGAGACACAAACTTCCAAACAGTCTCCCCTTCTGTCCTCCTTCCCTCCTCCGGAGCCCCCTTCCCCCGGCACATTCCTCAGGACGAGGTGTAGGAACCTCATTTCCTTTTCCGACCCTGCTGGGTCCGGGTGAAATTCCATTCCTTTCCCTCAGGACCTGTGTTTCCGGGCTCTGCGGCCTGCTCCGGCAGCCTCCCTCCAAACCTGGGCTGCCTTCTCGGCTCGCCCTGTCCCTTGGGGCTAGGGAACTGTCAACCCCTTCAGACCATTCCTCCCACCACCTTGAGGCACAAGAGAGGAAGCTTTGTCTTCTGATCTCAGCTCCTGCCTTACCATAGGGTTGCCAGATACATCAAATAAAAATAAGCCGTGTGTGGTGGCTCGTGCCTGTAATCCCAACACTTTGGGAGGTCAAGGTGGGAGGATCCCTTGAGTCCAGGAGTTCAATACAGCCTGAGCACCATGGTGAAACCTCATCTCTACAAAAATGAAAAAATTAGCTGGGTGTGGTGGTGCGTGCCTGTAGTTCCAGCTACTCAGGAGGCTGAGGTGGGAGAATCACTTGAACCTGGGAGGTCGAGGCTGCAGTGAGCTATGATTTCGCCACTGCACTCCAGCCTGAGCAACAAAGCAGAGTCTGTCAAAAAAATAAAAAATAGGCCGGGCGCAGTGGCTCATGCCTGTAATCCCAGCACTTTAGGAGGCCAAGACAGGCGGATCACCTGAGGTCGGGAGTTCGAGATGAGCCTGACCAACATGGAGAAGTCCTATCTCTACCAAAAATACAAAAAATTAGCCGGGCGTGGTGGCGCACGCCTGTAATCCCAGCTACTCAGGAGGCTGAGGCTGGAGAATCACTTGAACCCGGGAGGCAGAGGTTGCAGTGAGCTGAGACCATGCCATTGCACTCTAGCCTGGGCAACAAGAGCAAACCTCCGTCTCAAAAAAATAAAAAAAAAATGAAAAATAATTTTAAAAAATAAATAATAAAAATATAGGAGACTGGCCGGGCATGGTGGCTCACGCCTGTAATCCCAGCACTTTGGGAGGCCAAAGCGGGCAGATCACCTGATGTCAGGAATTCGAGACCAGCCTGACCAACATGGAGAAACCCTGTCTCTACTAAAAATACAAAATTAGCCTGGTGTGGTGGTGCATGCCTGTAATCCCAGCTACTTGGGAGGCTGAGGCAGGAGAATCGTTTGAACCCAGGAGGCGGAGGCTATGGTGAGCTGAGATCACGCCATTGCACTCCAGTCTGGGCAACCAGAGCAAAACATCTCAAAATATATATATATATATGTATTTATATATGTATATATGTATATCTGTATATGTGTATATATATATCTGTATATGTATATATGTATATATATGTGTATGTATGTGTATATGTATATGTATATATGTATATCTATATGTGTATATATCTGTATATGTATATATGTATATCTATATATGTATATATCTATATATGTGTGTATATATACACATATATATGAGGCCCAGTGAAATCTGAATTTCAGATAAACAATGAAAATTTAGTATAAGTATGTTCTGTGCAATATTTGCAGTATACTAATACTTCAAAAAATTTACTCATTGTGCCAGGTGCGGTGGCTCAAGCCTGTAATCCCAGCACTTTGGGAGGCCGAGATGGGTGAATCACGAGGTCAGGAGATCGAGACCATCCTGGCTAACACGGTGAAACCCCGTCTCTACTAAAAAATACAAAAAAACTAGCCGGGCGAGGTGGCGGGCACCTGTAGTCCCAGCTACTCGGGAGGCTGAGACAGGAGAATGGCGTAAACCCAGGAGGCGGAGCTTGCAGTGAGCTGAGATGCGGCCACTGCACTCCAGCCTGGGCGACAGAGCAAGACTCCGTCTCAAAAAAAAAAAAAAATTACTCATTGTTTATCTGAAATTTGAAGTTAGCTGGGTGTCCTTTTATTCATCAATCCTTTACATAGTAACACTGTGACCTTGGGCAGGAGATGTTTCCTCTCCAAGCCTTGGTTTTTCAATCCATGGAACAAATATAATGATATCTACCTTGTCAGGTGGCTGTGATGGTGCAGGAAAGCCCTTAGCTCATGTCAAGTCCCTAGGAGAAGTTTGGAAAGTAGGAGTCATTGTCATCACCTTTTTCTCACCTAGCCTCTTTCCGGATTTCTCCAACAGGTCTTGCAGAAACAGTCCATTGTGACCTTCAGCCTGTGGACCCCGAGAGGGGCAAGGTGACATATACCACTAGCCAGGTCTCGAAGGGCTGCGTGGCTCAGGCCCCCAATGCCATTCTTGAAGTCCATGTCCTCTTCCTGGAGTTTCCAAGGGTGAGTGTCCCATGGCAGGGTCGGGTGCGGGCTCAGAGGAAGCTCCAAGACAGAAGGGGTGAGGGGTGCCTTCGTTGTGGCGTCCCCTGGGGCAGTGGCTGAGTCCTCATTAGGCCCCCTGCCAAAAGAGCGATGTGGGCATCTCAAAGGGCCCATAAGAGGTGCCATTTCTAGGGGCAGGGTCTGGATCAGGGCAATCTGTGGGTGCCACCACAAGACTCAGGTGGGAAGAGCTGAGTAGAGAAGAGCCAGATGGGTGGGGGGACCAGGTGAGTCTTGTTTACGCACCTCCGATGGTGGAGACCTCACGGAATCTCAGAGGACACACGCAGCTTCTCTCTAGGGAGCTCGGACTTTGAAAAGTGCTTCTTGGGCCAGCTGTGGTGGCTCACGCCTGTAATCCCAACACTTTGGGAGGCCGAGGCAGGTGGATCACGACGTCAGAAGATCGAGACCATCCTGGCTAACATGGTGAAACCCCGTCTCTCCTAAAAGTACAAAAATTAGCTGGGCGTGGTGGTGTATGCCTGCAATCCCAGCTACTCGGGAGGCTGAGGCAGAAGAATTGCTTGAACCAGGGAGTTGGAGGTTGCAGTGAGCTGAGATTGTGCCGCTGCACTGCAGCCTGGTGGCAGAGTGAGACTCCATCTTAAAAAATAAATAAAAATACAAAAATTAGCTAGGCATGGTGGCATGTACCTGTAATCCCAGCTCTACTTGGGAGGCTGAGGCAGAAGAATCACTTGAACCCGGGAGGCGGAGGTTGCAGTGAGCCGACATTGCACCACTGCACTCAAGCCTGGGTGACAGAGTGAGACCTTGTCTCAAAAAAAAAAAAAGAAAGAAAAAGAAAAAGAAAAGTGCTTCTCAGTTGAGCCCAGATCTTTCTCCCTGGAATGTCCCCTATTGAACATCTGTGACCCTCAGAGATTCAAAGGCTGCTGTGGCCTGGAGATGATTCTCCCCAGGAGACCCCCCTCCCAGCCCCTCCCAGCCCACCATCAGTTTGTCTGATATGTTTGTCCTTAGTCATAATAACGTCTTGGTTAAGCGCTATGTGCTAGAGATGGTGCTAGGGCCAACTCTACGCCAGGAATTAAGCGTCTCACATGTATTAAGCCTCCCGAGGCTCATCTGCCAGGGTCTGTTATTATCCCCACTTCTTGGAGAAGGAAACTGAGGCTGGCTGAGAGCAGTGGAGTGACATGCCCAGGGCCAGAGTTCACACCAGATCCCTGGGGATGCCAGAGCCAGCCTGCCACTTGGTTCCCCAGGTGGATCTCAGTATTCACGTGGCTTCTGGCCTGGCTGGACTGGAGGTTACACCTGGTTGATGTGGCCTTAGGTCCTGATAACAACTTCGCCGTGTCAGCTCCGGGCAAACTTATGGCCAATCTGCCCCCAAAACTGTTAAGTTGCCCTGCATTTGTGCAGTGATAAGAAAGTGCTCAGACCACCAATATCAGGGGACCCTGCTCCCCACCGCCCTGCCCTCCACGAGGACTGTGGGCTTTGATAATTTCCAAATCATAGATAGTGCCAAACACACTTTGTGTGGTTTTCATAGGCATTGTCATTTTTTTTCAAATTTGGTAATGATATTCAAAATAGGACCGCCTCTGTTAGTTCATGTTGTTTGTTTTTATGTTCAGGTCCCTGTGCCTCCTCTGGGTGACTGGGATCCCCCAACCGTAATTGCTCAATACTGGGCCAGGGTGAGGGGAGGGCCCCTAGGCAGGTGTCCAGGTCTATGGGAGACAGGCATGTAGACAGGTGTGTAGATAACCAGCCAGGATCCAGGGGACTGGTGCATTCTCAGGAGGCACAGGGCCAGGGCACCCCAGCTGCTACAGGATTAGGCAGGGCTTGTTACAGCCACACCATCCTGAACATACCCGATCTCATCTGATCTTGGAAGCTGAGGAGACTTGGGCCTGGAGGAAGCAACATCATGGATGTCCAGGAGCTCACCAAGGAAGGAGGTGGTGCGGAAGAGCACAAAATAGAGTGAATGCGGAGGCAGAGGGAGCAAGCTCTGTCTGGGGTCATCAGGTGGCAGGAGCTAGAGGTTCCCCAGCAGGAGAGGGGAGATGGCAAAGGCTTGTCGCCATATTAAGAAGTTTATCTTGGCCGGGCGCGGTGGCTCAAGCCTGTAATCCCAGCACTTTGGGAGGCCGAGACGGGCAGATCACGAGGTCAGGAGATCGAGACCATCCTGGCTAACACGGTGAAACCCCGTCTCTACTAAAAAATACAAAAAACTAGCCGGGCGAGGTGGCGGGCGCCTGTAGTCCCAGCTACTCGGGAGGCTGAGGCAGGAGAATGATGTAAACCCAGGAGGCGGAGCTTGCAGTGAGCTGAGATGCGGCCACTGTACTCCAGCCTGGGCAACAGAGCGAGACTCCGTCTCAAAAAAAAAAAAAAAAGAAGTTTATCTTTATCCTGTGAGCAATGACAGTTCTTGGAGAGATTTTAGGGGCACGGCAGGGGGCTACTGTAACTCATGCCATATTCCAAGAATTCCTCAGTTCATGATAACAAAATCTTCCCGTCAGCCTCTGCGTCTTCTAGGGAACTCGCTCCAGTGAGCTTCCACCTTTTAATTCAAGGAGCCAGGCTCCAGGCTCCAGGGCTTTGAGGGATGTTCATTTGAGGAAGTGGTAGAGACATCTGGGGTCCAAGAAACCCAGGGTTCAGTCCTGGATCTGTCCCTGGCCAGCACCTCGCATAGCATCTGGTGTGTAGAGAGTGGTCCTTCTCCCCACTCGCTGGTAGATACATCTGTCTTTTTTTTTTTTTTTTTTTTTTTTTGGCGGGGTCTCGCTCTGTCG
>NC_045447.1:10659109-10662251 GCF_002776525.5 Piliocolobus tephrosceles
TTTGAGACGGAGTCTCGCTCTGTCGCCCAGGCTGGAGTGCAGTGGCCAGATCCCAGCTCACTTCAAGCTCCGCCTCCCGGGTTTATGCCATTCTCCTGCTTCTGCCTCCCAAGTAGCTGGGACTACAGGCGCCCGCCACCTCACCCGGCTAGTTTTTTGTAAGTTTTTTTAGTAGAGACGGGGTTTCACTGTGTTAGCCAGGATGGTCTCGATCTCCTGACCTTGTGATCCTACCGTCTCGGCCTCCCAAAGTGCTGGGATTACAGACTTGAGCCACTGCGCCCAGCCAAGATACATCTTTCTTGGACTCAGGAGCTCGCCTGAGAACATAGAGTAGCAGAATCTGGTCCAGGGACCTGGCTTACACCAAATCACTCTTTTTGTTTGTTTGTTTTTTGTTGTTTTTGTTTGTTTGTTTTTTGCCTCAGACTCCCAAGTAGCTGGGATTACAGGCGTCCGCCACCACACCCAGCTAATTTTTGTATTTTTAGTAGAGACGGGGTTTCACCATGTTGGAGAGGCTAGTTTTGAACTCCTGACCTCAAATGACCCGCCCGCCTCAGCCTCCCAGAGTGCAGGGATTATAGGCATGAGCCACTGCGTCCGGCCCCAAATAATGTGTGACTGAATGCACGCATGCGTGCACAAATGTATGCACAAATGTATGACGTTGATGCAGGGATTGAGAACACAGGTTCTGGAGCCAGACAGCCTCCAATTGAACTGTGACTCCACCTCTGAGAGCCACATTACCTTGGGCCACCTCTAAGCTTTGATTTTCCCATGGGAAACCTGGAACCATTCATCAACAGCACCTACCTCCCAGGGGTGTTGTAAGAATCCACCGGGATGGTGCAAGCAAAACAAGCGCAGGACCTGCCCGGAGCGACTGCTCAACGTATGGTGGCTACGGTTATTGTTATTATTATTTCTCTCTGGGCTCCATTTCTCACCTGCAAACATCCTCATTTTGCCAGGGCTGTTACCGTTTACAGAACATCTTTGCATCAGTTGAATAATTTGAATCTCAACGGTTATTGCTACAAGATCAATGGGGTAGGCCAGGCATGGTGGCTCATGCCTGTAATCCCAGCACTTTGGGAGGCTGAGGCAGGCAGATCACTTGAGGTTAGGAGTCTGAGACTCGCCTGGCCAACATGGTGAAACCCCATCTCTACCAAAAATACAAAAATTAGCCAGGCGTGGTGGCAGATGCCTTTAATCCCAGCTACTAGGGAGGCTGAGGCAAGAGAATCACTTGAACCCAGGAGGCGGAGGTTGCAGTGAGCCGAGTTCGTGCCACTGCACTCCAGCCTGAGTGACAGAGCAAGACCCTGTCTCAAAAAAAAAAAAAAAAAAAAAAAAAGATCAGTGGGGCAGGGCTGTGAATTCATTTTCAGCAGGGCAAGCTGAGGTCCAGTCTCACAGAGCTGGGCCTTCCTCCTCCTGGTACTTCTTGTCTCCCTGCCCTGAGGGTTGAGCCCATGATCCCGCCAGCCCCTACTGCTGTGACCACTGAGGAGCCTGTGGTTTCCCTGGGAGGCACCTTCCTCCCTAGGCATCCCCTAAGAGTGGAGTCTAGAGCTCACAGTCCCCCTTGCGCAGCCCTCACCAGGTGCCCACTCTGTGCCTAGCCTGTGTGGATGATGCAGAGAGAAGGTAGAGCCAGGGAGGCAGAGGTGGCATCAGCAGCTCTGGTACCGAGTGGTGGGATCAGCAAGTGGAGCTTCAGGGGGCCGCGGGTGATGGGCGACGAGCACTGAAGGTGGAGGAGGGAGGGGCACTAGGGAAAAGGCCACTGGTGTCTAGCCCGATAGCAGGGTAGAGGGCATTCCAGGCAGAAGCCAGTGCATAGCAAAGGCCTAGAGGCATGGGACTGGCCGTGGTAGTGGGGGTGGTGGCTCTTAGCAGCCAGCCCGATCCCTCCTGACCTATGGCCGGCTTCTTCGATCCCTGGCACAGAGAAGTGGCTTTCCTGTCCATCCCTCAGAATCCTCAGATTTCCTGTGGGTGGGTGGTAGATGGGCGGTGGCAGCCGAGAGCCTTGGGGAAGTGCCGCTCAGTGCGTGTGCCGGTCAGGTCTGCAGACAGCCCCACTGGGCAGGGGCTGGATCTCGCTGGGTCCCTGAAGGGCAGGCCGGAGCCTGGATTCCGGGAGGGGGCCCAGGGTCACATCCTGACCCTCGGAGACAGGAAACCAGCCTGGTGTCTCAGCAATTCCCGTCAGGCTGTCTGGGCCGATCTGCTATCCTCCTAACAAACGCACAGGCAGCCAGGCCAGGGCAGAGCTGGGTCAGCACTGATTCACCGGCTCCTGGGCAAGCTTGGGGCAGCTGAGACCCCACCCACCCCTGAGCAGACAGAGCCCGCAGGCCCCAGCACTGACTCACTATTGACCAGAGGGGCAGGCAAGGCCACTCAGGCAGCGAGAGAGAGCAGGGAGGGACCTTAGCTCCCCCAGACTGTCCTTGGAAGCTGTGGGAAGCCATGGAAGGCAGTATAGCCCTCAGACTTGGGCAAAGGAGACCCCTGCCTGGGCTTGGGGGAAGCAGTCTCCCTCTGGCCCTCTGCCAATGTCAGCCCTCTCCCAGGGTGGGGAATCTGTGGGGCCAAAGGGATGTACCCCCTGAAACCTGTACCCCTCCCTTCTAGACGATGCTCTGGGTACCCAGGACCCCAGAATCCCCAATGGCTTTGAGCCTCCTCTCAGGGCTGCAGGGATCTTTCCTGTTCCATCCGCCAGGGGAGCATTGCATGGCTATGTAAGCTGCCCCAGACCTGAAGGATGGTTAAGTTGGCTACTTGGGGAGGCAGGCATGGTGGAGTTTGGGTATCTGGGCTGAGATGTCCACACGTGGACACGTGAATACCCTTGCTGGGCTGTCAGAACCACAGTGATGAGAAGGAGAAAGGACTGGGACCAGAGGCTGCCATTTGTATTCTTGTCTCAGGCCTTGCAAATATTAGAGGCAGGCTTGCTGAAGGGGCAGGATTGGGGGTTGAGGAGATCAGATGGGCTGAGCAGGGATTGTGCCTGCCCTCTTACTGCTGCATCCTTGGTGTTAAGCTCAGAGTCAGCCCAAGAATCAATATCTGTTGGATGGATGGATGGATGGATGGATGGATGGATGGATGGATGGAT
>NC_045447.1:10662261-10682386 GCF_002776525.5 Piliocolobus tephrosceles
GGATGGATGGATGGATGGATGGATGGATGGATGGATGGATGGATGAGAAGATGGATGGATAAGAGAAGGGAAGGAGGAAGAGAGAGAGGATGAAAGAAAGGAAGGAAAACTGTATATTCTTATAAACATTTGGTGATTAGCTATTCCCAAGGGGGCTGATGGTGTCCCTTGCTGTTTATGTCTGGTGGTTTGGAGGTGTTGGTTTGTTTTCTGCCAAGCTCCTGAGGACAGAGTTATGCTTTTTCTGTCCTGCTTTGAGAACACGGAAGCCCCAGGCTGGGCCCAGTGCCAGCCTCTCAGACAGGCAAATGAGTTGGAGTGGTGAGGACACGTGGGCTGACCACCAGAAGGGCTGGAGGTACCAGGGGCCCCCTCAGCTGAGGAAGAAGCATATCTCTCCAGGGGATTCTGGAAACCCACTCTGTGGCCATCTGGCTGGAGACCAGGACTCCTAGATGTAAAATGCTGGGACCCCCAGAGGCAGCCTGGGATCTAGGGGCCACACAAGTCTAGAACATCACTGAGCTCAACTCCTCCCTGCACAGATGGGGAGGCTGAGGCTCAGAGATAGGATGCCACAGCGAGGCATGGCTGAGAGATTTGTAGTTCTCACTAGCTGCAGCCCACCTCTAACTGGACCTGTGCTTCCCAGCCCCTAAACCATGGATGGCTCTCCATGGATGACTGTGCAAGGGGAGAATCAGTGGGATTAAAAAGCCAACCAGGCCAGGCGTGGTGACACACGCCTGTAATCTCAGCACTTTGGGACACCGAGATGGGTGGATCATTTGAGGTCGGCAGTTCGAGACCAGCCTGGTCATCTCTACTAAAAATACAAAAATTAGCTGGGCATGGTGGCGGGTGCCTGTAGTCCCAGCTACTCAGGAGGCTGAACCAGGAGAATTACTTGAACCCAGGAGGCGGAGGTTGCAGTGAGTCGAGATCGTGCCACTGCATTCCAGCTTGGCTGACAGAGCAAGACTCTGTCTCAAAAAAAAAAAAAAAAAAAAAAAAAGCCAAACTACTCCCACATGTTTAGCTGGGTACTGGACAACCTACTTTGCAGGAAGAATTGTACTGAAACCTCCTAAGTCTATGAAGCGGGAATACCGTTTTCCAAATCAGGAAACTGAGGCCAGAGAGGCATAGTGACTGTCCAAGGTCATAGGCTAATGACTGAGCTCCCATCTGAATTCAGGTCTGTCTGGCTTTGATCGCTTCCCCTGCCACCCTGCCTGTAGGATCATCTGAGTTTTCTGGGGTGGACAGAGGGATGGCTGGCTCCAATCTGACCGCCTCCGGTCAGGCCCTGGGAGGGTGGGGGCTGCAGGCAGCCCTGAGGCTCCACTCCTAGAAGAATTGCTGGAAGCGACTTTCTATAAGTGGCTACTAGCACTCAGGGCCTCCTCACCAAAATCCCCCCTTCCCGCCACCAACTGCTGGGCAACAATGGCATCTGTGGGACATTGGCACAAAAATAGAAACAAGGTCTCCCGCCCACCCACTCAGGGAGGGGGCCGGGTAGGTGCAGGCTGGCTGGGCTGGGGGTCAGGGGCTGGCCAGACTGCGGAATTCCCAGGGTCCCATGAGGAAGGCTAGGAGCTTGGGGTTGGGGGCAAGGCTGGCGCCATCGTTCTTTGCCTCTGGGGCCCCCGGCCGGGAGAGAAGGGGGAAGTTGGTGTGCGTGTGAGTGGCCATGGCAGTGAGTCAGGGCCGTGGGGAGGGACGTGTCTGCCGTAGAAACCCTGACTGGGTTTTTCTGGTAACCAGCTGGCTTTCAGCTTGGCCCTGCAGCTCAGAGAACCTGAGCACCCAGCTTTCCAGCCCCCCTGAGTTTCCCCACTACTCACTTGCCATGTGACTCAAGGTCCCCACCTCCTACCTGCCCTCAAGCCTGCAGGAAAGGACTTAGTGACAACTGAGTGGTAGCTTTGGTTCATGAGCTCTGGGACGAGAGCTGAGTGTCCCGACAAACATCCCAAAGTTTCGGCCTTCCCGTCACCCTCACACCCAGCATGACCAGGCTGTGACCTGCACTTCCCTTTTTTTCATTTCCTTTATCCATAGCCCCACCTGGTATTGGTTCCCAACCCTGTCGTACCCCCATTTCACAGATGAGGAAACTGAGGCATAGAGGAACAGGGACAGTGGCGGAGAAGCAGCAGGACTGGATGGCCACGGGGCTCCTTCCTCCCCACTCAGGGCTTGGCCATCAGACTGCACTCTGGCTCCTGCAGCACGCTTGGCCTGTGGGTGTCACCATGGGATGGCGGATGGATGTCCTCATCCACCACAGGCTGTGCTGTCTCCTGGCCATCATCTGCCTATACAGGGGGCCCATCTCTTCATGGTATGAGCATTGCAGTTCTTTCCTCCAGGTGGGGACAAGCAGGTGGGGCCGCACAGCAATGGACCGTAGGGCAATCTGGAAGAGAGGTGCAGTGGAGAGAGAGGACATGGTCCAGGGAATGCAGGCCCCACTCTGGCACCAGGATGACGTGCGCTGGGCTCCTGACTCAGCCACTCCCCAGCAGCTGCTTCTTCTTTTGTTTTTGTGGGGGTGGGGGGAGGTGGGACAGAGTCTTGCTCTGTCACCCAGGCTGGAGTGCAGTGGCACAATCTCGGTTCACAGCAACCTCTGCCTCCTGGGTTCAAGTGATTCTCCTGCCTCAGCCTCCCAAGTAGCTGGGACTGCAGGTGCCTGTCACCACACCTGGCTAATTTTTGTATTTTTAGTAGAGACTGGATTTTACCATGTTGGCCAGGCTGGTCTCGAACTCCTGACCTCAAGTGATCCACCTGCCTCAGCCTCCCAAAGTGCTGGGATTACAGGTGTGAGACACCGTGCCCAGCCCCCAGCAGTTTCTATGCTGTATCTGCAAAATGGGAGAATTTTTTTTTTTTTTTTTGAGACGGAGTTTCGCTCTGTCGCCCAGGCTGGAGTGCAGTGGCCGCATCTCAGCTCACTGCAAGCTCCGCCTCCTGGGTTTTACGCCATTCTCCTGCCTCAGCCTCCCGAGTAGCTGGGACTACAGGCGCCCGCCACCTCGCCCGGCTAGTTTTTTTATATTTTTAGTAGAGACGGGGTTTCACCGTGTTAGCCAGGATGGTCTCGATCTCCCGACCTCGTGATCCGCCCATCTCGGCCTCCCAAAGTGCTGGGATTACAGGCTTGAGCCACCGCGCCCGGCCCAAAATGGGAGAATATTGGTGCCTGCTTCCCTCATAGCACACGCCCATCCACAGCACAGGCTGGGTACCTATGAGAAATTATTTTGTAGGAATTCAGTATCAGCAATTCAAGATATTCTGCTGTTTTAAAAATAGCTTTATTAAGATAAAATTCACCCATGTAAAGTGTACAGTTGAGTGGTTTTGGTATACACACAGAGGTGTGCAAACCATATTCGATTGTTCAAGTATGCATGCCATCAGGGTAAAGAGGCCGGGCGGGTTCATTCTCAGCAATGCTGGTAGCTCAGTTGTGCCAGTGCCTTTCCCGACACCACACGGATGGGTATCACATTACTCCCATGAATTTCCAGGAATGATCACAATCCTGCTTCTTTATTTTTATTTTTTCTGAAGACAGGGTGTCACTACGTGGCCCAGGCTGGTCTCACACTCATGGCATCAAGCGATCCTCCTGCCTCTCAAAATACTGGGATTACTTGCATGAGCCACCAAGCCTAGCTTTGCTTCTTTTTTCTTTTCTTTTCTATCTTTTGTGTGTGTGTGTGATCACAATCCTGGAACAAAATGTCTTTTCAGATATGTAGATACGTATTTCATATTTTATTAAAATACAGTATTAAATCCAGTGTTCAACTTTTAAGTCTTTAGAAAGCATAATTTTTTGCTTTTTTTTTTTGAGATGGAGTCTCACTTTGTTGCCCAGGCTGGAGTGCAGTGGCGCCATCTTGGCTCACTGCAAGCTCTGCCTCCCTGGTTCACACCATTCTCCTGCCTCAGCCTTCTGAGTAGCTGGGACTACAGGCACCCATCACCCGGCTAATTTTTTTTGTATTTTTTTAGTAGAGACAGGGTTTCACTGTGTTAGCCAGGATGATCTCGATCTCCTGACCTCGTGATCTACCGCCTCGGCCTCCCAAAGTGCTGGGATTACAGGCATGAGCCATTGTGCCTGGCCAAGAAAGCATAATATTTTTAAAAACTGTCAGGCATGGTGGCTCACACCTGTAAACCCAGCACTTTGGGAGGCCAAGGTGGGTGGATCGTTTGAGTCCAGGAGTTCAACACCAGCCTGGGCAACATAGTGAAAGCCCATCACTACAAAAAATACAAAAATTAGCCAGGCGTACTGGTGTATGCCTGTAGTCCCAGCTACTTAGGAGGCTAAGGCAGGAGGATCACTTGATCCTGAGAGGCAGAAGTTACAGTGAGCAATCATGCCACTGCACTCCAGCCTGGGCAACAGAGGGAGACCCTGTCTTAAAAGAAAAGAAAAAGAATTATATATATAATATGTATTTTATATATATATATTCAAAGCTGATGAAACAATATATTTGGAAAACCAAAAGTTATAAACCCACTAGAAAACATTAATCAAAACATGAACTTATACAAACATAAATTTGAAACATATCTTATTCCATAAATTAGCATAAAATAATTATTTAAAAATAACGAACCTAAGTGGGCGCAGTGGCTCATGCCTATAATCCCAGCACTTTGGGAGGCTGAGGCAGGCAGATCACAGGTCAAGAGAATAAGACTATCCTGGCCAAAATGGTGAAACCCCTTCTCCATTAAAAATACAAAAATTAGGCTGGGCACGGTGGCACATGCCTGTAATCCCAGCACTTTGGGAGGCCGAAGCGCGCGGATCATGAGGTCAGGAGTTTGAGACCAGCCTGGCCAAGATGAAGAAACCCCGTCTCTACTAAAAATACAAAAGCTAGCCGGGTGCAGTGGCGAGTGCCTGTAGTCCCAGTTACTCAGGAGTCTGAGGCAGGAGAATCGCTTGAACCCAGGAGGTGGAGGTTGCGGTAAGCAGAGATTGCTGCACTTTAGCCTGGGCAACAGAGCAAGACTCCATCTCAAAAAAAAAAAAAAAAAATACAAAAATTAGCTGGGCATGGTGGTGCACACCTGTAGTCCCAGCTACTCGGGAGGCTGAGGCAGGAGAATCACTGAACCCCAGGAGGTGGAGGGTGCAGTGAGCCGAGATTGTGCCATTGCACTCCAGCATGGCAACAGAGCAAGACTCCATCTCAAAAAATAATAATAAATTTAAAAAACCTAAATGGCACACTAAAATGAAAAAATAATGTTGTGAGTGTTTACAAGTAATTGATCACAACCAATTACAAATTGCTTTGTTCCTTCTCCACTCTCACTGCTTCACTTGAGGAGCCTTAAAAAAAGAAAGAAACAAAGTATTTGTGACACATTGAAAATGAAATGCTATTATTTATTCTTTTTGTGTTTTAAAGAGGAAACTTAAAAGCAAAGAGTAATGATGATATCATTACTGAGTAACAGAAATATTTCTGGGCAAATTTTTCCAGTGGCTGAAACACTGTCTCTGGCTTTGTGACGTCCGGTGGGGAAATGACAAGATGATTAGAAGTTAAATCTCAAAACTTTCCACTGGTGTCTTCATCTTGAAATATCCTTCCCCTTTTTCATAACTTTGAAGAGAGCTTTTGGATCATCTTTTAGACTGGCAGCTTTTGTATGAGAGCACTGGGAGTCTGTGTTTCAGCAAACTACATTTGTCTTTGTCCTTGTGAGTTGGTGGCAGGGCTTCTGAGGCTTACCTGTCTTTTTTTTTTTTTTAGGTGGAGTTTCACTCTTGTTGCCCAGGCTGGAGTTCAATAGCGGAATCTTGTCTCACTGCAACCTGCACCTCCTGGGGTTCAAGCGATTCTCCTGCCTCAGCCTCCCGAGTAGCTGGGATTACAGGCATGTGCCACCACACCCGGCTAATTTAGTATTTTTAATAGAGACAGGGTTTCTCCATGTTGGTCAGGTTGGTCTTGAACTCCCAAACTCAGGTGATCTGCCCACCTCAGCCTCCCAAAGTGCTGGGATTACAGGCGTGAGCCACCGCTCCCGGCCTACCTGTGTTAGTCTCAGCACTCACCTCTTCACATGCCACTAGTTCAGAAAGCCTTTGAGGTCATTCTTTCAATAGACACTGCCCTGTGGACCGCTGTGTTCTTTTTCTTCTTGGGAATAAGGTGTAGAAAAATGTGCTAGGGAAGGATGTGCTACACAGAAATGTGTAGAAAAATGTGAGAGTGGCTGGGTGCAGTGGCTCACGCCTATAATCTAGCACTTTGGGAGGCCAAGGCGGGCGGATCACCTGAGGTCAGGAGTTTGAGCCCATCCTGGCCAACATGGCGAAACCCTATCTTTACTAAAAATACAAAAATGAGCTGGGCATGGTGGCATGCACCTGTAGTCCCAGCTACTTGGGAGGCTGAGGCAGGAGAATCACTTGAACCCGGGAGGTGGAGGTTACAGTGAGCCGAGACGGCACCACTGAACTCCAGCCTGGGCAGGAAGAGTGAAACTCCATCTCAAAAAAAAAAAAAAGAAAAGAAAAGAAAAACGTGAGAGCACAGGCCTGTCTCTGCACGAATCCCAGCCCCTGGCTGACTTTCTGTGTCCTCAAAGGCAAATGACTTCACCTCTCAGGGCCTTGGTTCCCTCATCTGTAAGTGAAAATAAGAATGGTGGTCGGGCACAGTGGCTTATGCCTGTAATTCCAGCACTTTGGGAGGCCGAGGTGGGCAGATCATTTGAGGTCAAGAGTTTAAGACCAGTCTGGCGAACATGCTGAAACCCCGTCTCTACTAAAAATATAAAAATTAGCCAGGCATGGTGGCACTTGCCTGTAGTCCCAGCTACTCAGGACACTGAGGCAGGAGAATTGCTTGACCCAGGAGGCAGAGGTTGCAGTCAGCCAAAGCTGTGCCACTGCACTCCAGCCTGGGCAAGACTGTCTCAAAAAAAAAAAAAAAAACAGAATGGTAGCTCATGCCTGTAATTCCGGTACTTTGGGAAGCTGAGGTAGGAGGATTGCTTGAGCCTAGGAGGTTGAGGCTGCAGTGAGCCATGACTGCACCACTGCACTTCAGCCTGGACAACAGAGCAAAACCCTGTCTCAAAAAACAAAGAAAGAAAAGCCAGCCTGGCCAACATAATGAAACCCTATCTCTACTAAAAAAATACAAAAAATTGGCCGGGCACATGGCTCACACCTGTAATCCCCGCACTTTGGAAGGCTGAGGCGGGCGGATCACAAGGTCAGGAGATCAAGACCATCCTGGCTAACACGGTGAAACCCTGTCTCTACTAAAAATACAAAAAAAATAATAATAATAAATTAGCCGGGCGTGGTGGCACATGCCTGTAGTCCCAGCTACTCAGGAGGCTGAGGCAGGAGAATGGCGTGAACCCACAAGGCAGAGCTTGCGGTGAGCCAAGATTGCACCACTGCACTCCAGCCTGGGCAACAAAGCAAGACTCCGTCTCAAAAAAAAAAAAGGAAATCTAGTGTGGTGGCATACACCTGTAGTCCTACCTACTCAGGAGGCTGAGGCAGGAGAATTGCTTGAACCCAAGAGATAGAGGTTGTAGTGAGCCGAGATTGTGCCACTGCATTCCATCCTGGGTGACAGAGCAAGACCTTGTTTCAAAAAAAAAAAAAAAAAAGAAAGAAAAAAAAAAGGTCGGGCGGGGTGGTTCATGCCTATAATCCCAGCACTTTGGGAGGCTGAGGCAGGTGGGTCACAAGGTCAGAGTTCGAGACCAGCCTGACCAACATGGTGAAACCCCATCTCTACTAAAAATACAAAAATTAGCCAGGCATGGTAGCCGGTGCCTGTAGTCCCAGCTACTCGGGAGGCTGAGGCAGGAGAGTGACTTGAACCTGGTGCAAAGGTTGCAGTGAGCCAAGATTGCGCCACTGCACTCCAGCCTGGGTGACAGAGCGAGCTTCCACCTCAAAGAAAAAAAAAAGCCAGCCTGGCCAACATGGTGAAACTCCATCTAAAAAACAAAATACAAAAATTAGCCAGGTGTAGTAGCAGGCGTCTGTAATCCCAGCTATTCGGGAGGCTGAGGCAGGAGAATTGCTTGAACCCAAGAGGCAGAGGTTGCAGTGGGCCGAGATTGTGTCGCTGCACTCCAGCCTGGGCAACAGAGGGAGACTCTGTCTCTTTTTCTTTTTTTTTTTGAGACAGAGTCTCGCTCTGTCGCCCAGGCTGGAGTGCAGTGGCCGGATCTCAGCTCACTGCAAGCTCCGCCTCCCGGGTTTACGCCATTCTCCTGGCTCAGCCTCCCGAGTAGCTGGGACTACAAGCGTCCGCCACCTCGCCCGGCTAGTTTTTTGTATTTTTTAGTAGAGTCGGAGTTTCACCGTGTTAGCCAGGATGGTCTTGATCTCCTGACCGCGTGATCTGCCCGTCTCAGCCTCCCAGCAAGCAGTTTGGGAGACCGAGGCGAGTGGATCACCAGCTTAGAGATCGAGACCAACCTGGCTAACATGGTGAAACCCCGTCTCTACTAAAAATACAAAAAATAGCCGGGTGTGGTGGTGGGCGCCTGTAGTCCCAGCTACTCGGGAGTCTGAGGCAGGAGAATAGCGTAAACCCGGGAGGCAGAGCTTGTAGTGAGCCAAGATAGCACCCCTGCACTCCAGCCTGGGCAACAGAGCGAGACTCCATCTCAGAAAAAAAAAAACAAAAAAAAAAGACGATATTTACCTCTTAAGGTTGTTGCCAGGATTAAATGAGTTAATGTGTAAAGCACTTAGAACAGTCCTGGGATTTAATAGGCCCTATTTACATGGTAGGTAGGTGTTGTTGTTGTTGTTGCTGTTGTTGTTATAAAAACATTCTAAATGTATACACCATTGAACAATTAAAAATTGTAATGCAGTGGGTACGTCTCAAGACATAAATGATTTCAACTTCACATTCTTATATCAAAATAATGGCATTATACCAAAAACAACGCCCCAGGATTTTAGTACTTTAAAATGGTAAGACAAGCAGGAATACTGCAAACTGGGAGAGCAATTGTGACTGTCTTATGTGGGCTGGAAGCAGAGCTGTCACTCAGGGACAGCAGGAGAGTTGGTGGGGATGACGGGGCAGGGGATCGCTGCCTCCACACACAGGACACTCCCTAAGGCCCAGTACACAACAGGTGCTCAGTAGAAATAATAAACCTTACCAGGCACGGTGGCTCATGCCTATAATCCCAGCACTTTGGGAGGCTGAGGCAGGCGGATCACGAGGTCAAGAGATCGAGACCATCCTGGCCAAAATGGTGAAACCCCATCTCTACTAAAACTACCAAAATTATCTGGGTGTGTTGGCACACACCTGTAGTCCTAGCTACTTGGGAAGCTGAGGCAGGAGGATCACTTGAACTCGGGAGGCGGAGGTTGCAGTGAGCCAAGATTCTGTCACTGCACTCCAGCCTAGTGACAGTGAGACTCCGTCTCAAAAAAAAAAAAAAAGAAAGAAAAGAAATAATAAACCTTGATCCTTGATGGATGAAGTTCAGGCTCATCCTTTTTTTTTTTTTTTTTTTTTTTTTTGAGACAGAGCTTTACTCTTGTTGCCCAGGCTGGAGTGTAATGTGCACATTCTTGGCTCACTGCAACCTCCGCCTCCTGGGTTCAAGAGATTCTCCTGCCTCAGCCTCCCAAGTAGCTGGAATTACAGGCGTCCATCACCACACCTGGCTAATTTTTTGTATTTTTAGTAAAACGGGGTTTCACCATGTTAGACAGGCTGGTCTCGAACTCTTGACCTCAGGTGATCCACCCGCCTCAGCCTTCCAAAGTGCTGGGATTGCAGGCGTGAGCCACTGTGCCCAGCCTAATTTTTTTCCTCTCTACAGATTTGCTGGGCTTACCTCCTTCATTTGTTTAGCGTGAATTCCCTGAGGATGGCCAGAGGGCCAGGCACTACCCCGAGCACTGGGAGGCGAGGGTGGACAGAGCAGGCAGGGAGAGTGGAGTGGAAGCACCCAAGTCATCACTGCCTATCTGGGTGGCACAACCTATGCAAATCTGACTGGTCTGTGTGTGTCTCCCCTCTGTGTCCCCCAGGACCTGTCACAGCTGGAGCTGACTCTCCAGGCATCCAAGCAAAATGGCACCCAGCCCCGAGAGGTGCTTCTGGTCCTCAGTGTAAACAGCAATGTCTTCCTGCAGCTCCAGGCCCTGGGAATCCCACTGCACTTGGCCTACGTGAGTGTGTTGCCTCCAACTCCAGGCTGAGGCTCTGGCCATGGGAGGTCCCTGCTGCCTATCTCTGTGGGCCAGGGTCTCCCACCCTAGTGGCCCGGCCCTGCTTCTCCCTTTCATCCTGACATTATTCACCAGGGTCCTGCCTGGTGAATCCAATGGTCTTTACCAGAGAGAACCCAGAGGGCAGCAGGACTACAGTAAAGAATCTAGACCAAGAGGTGGGAGTCAGGTTGATGTGCAGCCCTGACCAACTCTGATCCTCTGCATAGCCTCAGTTTGCCTCTCTGTCCAGTGGGACAATTGAACTCAGTATTTTATAAGATAATCTTTTCATTGTCTTTGAAAAAGTTAGGTGACATATATTTGAAAATATTTAAAGACAGAGGAAAAAGCCAGGAGAAAACTTAACAATGTGTTAACAGTGGTTATGGCTGGGAAGTGGGATTAGGAGAAACATTTATTTGGTTCTTTACACTTTGGTGAGTATTCAAGAGTTGCTCTAAATGGATTTGGCCTATTTTGGAGAAAAAAAATATTTTTTTAAAAACTCAAGTTTTCGGGTCAGCTGTGGATTTGGGAAAAAAGTTAATAACAAACAACCAAACGCCTCAAGTTTTAACAAGTGTTAGATACATCCACCAGAGAGAGGAGCCCAGGGAGCTGGGACCACTGCCAGGGGTCAGGGCTGGAGGAGGGGGGGGTGGCTTGCCAGCACTGCCTCCTCCACGTGGAATGTCTGGGAGGTGGCCCCCAGATGTGACCAGCTGTTGTTTACAACAGAGAAAGCAGAAGGCAGGAAGGGGAGAGCCCGAGGGAGAGCAAAGATAGCAAAGGGGAGAGAGGCATAAAAAGAAACATACCCATTGGGGGAAGGAGGCAGGCTTGAGCAAAGTTGGGCGTGGGGAACAGGGGAGAAGCTTCTAGACTGGTGACAGGGACAGCACAGAGACAGTCAGACACGACAAAGCCAGCATGTGAAAGTCCTAGGAGGGAGGGGGCCAAATCCAACCACTAGGGCCAAGAGGATTTGACTCCTTGCAGCCCATCCCTGGGCGCCCAGAAGAGGAATCGAGGTCCCAGAGGGGGCGTGGCCTTTGTCATGGATCCTCCTCATTCCCCATCTGAGTCCGTGCGGCCCAGGGTGACGCAGGAACATGAAATGCGCCCGTCAGCCGGAAGGTCGCAGCAGCCGCTGGCTCTGGCCTCGGCCACGCCGCCTTCCTCCTGGGGCCATGCAGCTTCCCGAGCGGGCTCCCTGGGGCCCGTGGCCAAAGGGGACAAAGAGGCCAAGGCGCGCCCTTGGTGCCAGACCCAGTGCCAGGCAACCAACAGACGTCGAGCCCTGCTGTATCCCCATTTTACAGAGGATGACTCAAGGATCAGATCCCGTTCCCAACCCGGCTGTGTAAAGCCAGTGTCCCAGCCCTTTCCCATTCCACAGGCTGGGTTCCGCACCCAAGGTGCCCATCACTTTGCCCCCTTGTTGAATTCCTGCAGAGAAGGTATCTGCTTCCTTCCAGATGGGCCATTCTAGGATGTCTTCTCTACTGTTGCCATCTGGCAGTCCTCAATATCTAGTTCGGGCCAGGCGACCTGCCTCATGTCTGTAATCCCAACACTTCGGGAAGCTGAGGCCGGAGGGTCTCCTTTTTTTTCTTTTGAGATGGAGTTTTGTTCTTATTGCCCAGGCTGGAGTGCAATGGCCCGATCTCCCCTCACTGCAACCTTCGCCTCCTGGGTTCAAGCAATTCTCCTGCCTCAGCCTCCCAAATAGCTGGGATTACAGGCACCTGCCACCACGCCTGCCTAATTTTTTGTATTTTTTAGTAGAGACAGGGTTTCATACTATGTTGGCCAGGCTGGTCTCAAACTCCTGCCCTCAGGGGATCCACCCGCCTTGGCCTCTCAAAGTGCTGGGATTAAAGGCATGAGCCACCGTGCCTGGCCAGGAGGGTCTCTTGAGGCCAGAAGTTAGAGACCAACCTGGGAAACACAGTGAGACCCTCGTTTCTAAAAAATAACAATTAAAAATATTTTAAAATCCAACCTGAAGTCCTTTTGCCCTTCTGCTGCTGCTGCTTCATTCAGCTCAATGGCCCTGACTCTGGAGACTGTACACGAAGGAGCTCAGTCAGTGGTCCCAACAGCTTCCTCTGAATCCTTCAGCTTTCCAGAGTCACTCCTCCAGGAAGTCTTCCCTGTCTGCTTTCCTCCTCACCCCCAGCCCCCATCTCTTCTGGGGCACTGGCAGGATAGGCAGTGAGATGCTGGAGCCACCCAGATTCCCCATCCCTGTCCAATCAGGAGATCTGTCTGCTCCTTTGTTTCTTATTAAATAAAATTCTGTCTTCTGTTGCTTCAAATGACTTGATGCATGTATAGTTTCTGAATGGGAATATCCCCTAGGGCAGGGACCACTGATATCTGTCTTTAATTCATCTATTCATTCATCCATCCCTTTCTTCTTTCCTCCCTTTCTCCTTTTCTTCCCATAAGCAGGAAGTACTCACCACAGGCTGGGTGTCAGGGTGAGGCTGGCATGTCAGGATCCTGTGATGGGCCCAGGGCCCAGCACAGAGTCAGACAAATATTTCTCAGTGCCTATTATGTGTCAAGCACTGTGCAATGATGGGCAAGGTAGACGTTGTCCCCTGTGGACCCTCAAAGTGTAGGGAGATCCAGAGCCTCAGGGTGTAGGGAGAGACAGCTGCAGGATGGTGTAGATGAGGGTTGAATGAGAACAGCTCTGGAGGGGTGGGTGATGTTTGGACAGGTGGATGAAGAAGGTGGTGTGTTCATCCGGCCCCCCAGGTATGGAAGGGAGAAGGGGCTGATCTGACTGCTAGGGGGTTCTGGGCTGACTGCAGATCCACTAGACAGCATTCTCAGCTCTGGCGTCTTTCTCTCAGCCAATGGGCTGACTCCGCAAATTACTTCCTGACCTCCTACGTGGGATAGAGGGGACACAGGGCCGGGAACAGCATTCTGAGCCTCCACATGCCTCCCCAGAATCCCAACCTGGTCACCTTCCAAGAGCCCCTGGGAGTCAACACCACAGAGCTGCCATCCTTCCCCAAGACCCAGATCCTCGAGTGGGCAGCTGAGAGGGGCCCCATCGCCTCTGCTGCCGAGCTGGATGACCCCCAGAGCGTCCTCCTCCGACTGGGCCAAGGTCAGTTTCCCCAGCAACCTCTCTGGGCTCATGACACTGCTTAGGAGGAATCTGAGCTCCTCTGGCCCACACCTCAGACTTGGACACCAAGATGCAAGAAGGGACACAAAGTGCCACAGGTCACATGCCACAAACCAGTGCTGTCTTGAGACAGTGATGGCTCCTCCACCAAATATCAGATAGAAACATGTGAAATGCCAGTTTTTGACCTAAAAAACCCCGGCATTTTCGTGATTCACTGTGCATCTACTATGTGCCAAAGCCCTATTATGCTAGGCACTTGGGGACACTGTGGGGACACACTCAGGCCCTGCCCTCCTAGAGCTGATACTCTGATGAGGGAGGTGACAATAAACACGTACATGTACACAGATAAATCTATCATTTCAGGTCTTGCTGGGTGGTTTTGGGGCTGCACCCTAACATGTGTCATGGGCTCATCCCTTATGTTAACCCTGTGTTGACAGATGAAACGGAGGCCCGGGGACTTGCACAGGGTCACTTGGCAGGTAAGTGGTGGAAAGGATATTCCAACCTGGGTCCTCTGATGCCTCTCCACCTCTGCAGCACCGTCCTGCCTGCCCCACCACCGCTACCTTTGGCTGTGGGTGAGGGTGAGGCTCTGTTAGGTGCAGGGCTGCTGGGGGAAGGCACTGAGGTGCGCGTGTCTCCGCAGCCCAGGGGTCACTGTCCTTCTGCATGCTGGAAGCCAGCCAGGACATGGGCCGCACGCTCGAGTGGCGGCCGCGTACCCCAGCCTTGGTCCGGGGCTGCCGCTTGGAAGGTGTGGCCGGCCACAAGGAGGCGCACATCCTGAGGGTCCTGCCGGGCCACTCGGCCGGGTAAGGGCCTCACCCCACCCCTGACACTAGGCCCCACCCCCGAGAGACGACTACCCCCTCCCCACGCCCCCCCCCCCCCACCCCGTACCTTATGAAGCCCCTCCAGGGTCCCAGCCCCAGCCCCGCCGCAGCCCCGTGAGAGCACAGCCGTTCTCCTACTCTAGGCCCCGCCCCCTATGAGCCCCTCCCCTTTAGGCACAAGCCTGGCCCCAGTCTCATCCCTATCCCATAGACCCACACCTGGCCAAGTAAGAGTGCAGCCGCCGCCCGCCCGACGCCAGGTCTGGCTCCCCGCCTGGCCCGTCCGCTTCAGCGTTCCATCCGCATCTGTCTCCCCGCAGGCCCCGGACGGTGACAGTGAAGGTGGAACTGAGCTGCGCGTCTGGGGATCCCGATGCCGTCCTCATCCTGCAGGGTCCCCCCTACGTGTCCTGGCTCATCGACGCCAACCACAACATGCAGATCTGGGTGAGTTTTGCGCACCTCCCGGGACACAAAACCCAAACTCCCAACCTTTGGATCAGGGACGTTTCCTGGAGAGGTGAACCCCTGAGCTGAGTTGAAGGATGAATCACCTATGCCCATAGGTGAGGCAAGGGGTCAGGCAGAGGACACAGCAGGAGTGGGGACACAGCAGGATCGAGGCCTGGCATAACCCTGGCTAGCCTGCTGTAGCACAGACTGTGTCCATGGTCCCCTGCTCTGCCTCTCTCCCCACCATTAGACCACCGGAGAATACTCCTTCAAGATCTTTCCAGAGAAGAACATTCGTGGCTTCAAGCTCCCAGACACACCCCAAGGCCTGCTGGGGGAGGCCCGGATGCTCAATGCCAGCGTTGTGGCATCCTTCGTGGAGCTACCGCTGGCCAGCGTCGTCTCACTTCATGCCCCTAGCTGCGGTAAGCACCCTCCCCCTGCCCCTCCCTTCCCTTCCCCTCCCTTGGATCAGTGGCCACACTGTCCCTGAAGCCCCTCTGTGTGAGCTTCGGCAAGGTACATCAGCCTCTCTCAGCCTCATTTTTCTCATCTGCATGGGGGAACAATGGGAGTAGCTAATCAGAGCAGCCTGAGAGTCGCTTGAAACCAGGAGGCGGAGGTTGCAGTGAGCCGAGATCGAGATCGTGCCACTGCACTCCAGCCTGGGTAACAGAGCAAAACTCCGTCTCAAAAAAAAAAAAGAGCCTGATGCAGGCACACACTGACCATCTGCCTGGCCTGCCTCTGCTTCCCCACAGGTGGTAGGCTGCAGACCTCACCCACACCGATCCAGACCACTCCTCCCAAGGACACTTGCAGCCCAGAGCTGCTCATGTCCCTGATCCAGACAAAGTGTGCCAATGACGCCATGACCCTGGTACTAAAGAAAGAGCTTGTTGCGGTAAGGGAACTCCTGCCCCTCTGGCTCAGGATGACATGGACATCTGGTTCCTTCCCTAGCCCAAGACTCTTGGGGTCCTAGCCCAGGCAGGGGGCAAGTAACATCCCTCTGCAAGCCTTAGTTTTCCCACTTGTATAATGGGATTGACAATGGTACCTACCACATGGTGAGAGTTAAAGGAGGTCTGACAGGCTGATCACGTGGCATAGTCAGATGTGGTACATAGTAAGTGCTTAGTAAATAATGCCAGCACTAGGTAGTTGTCATTATTAATCCTAAATGCTCCCTGAGCTGGGTGGTCACTTAGCAGAATGCCTACACAGGCCGGGCAGGGTGGTTCACGCCTGTAATCTCAGCACTTTGGGAGGCCAAGTTGGGCGGATCACTTGAGGTCAGGAGTTCGAGACCAGCCTGGCCAACATGGTGAAACCCTGTCTTTACTAAAATACAAAAATTAGCCAGAGGTGATGGAACACACCTGTAGTCCCAGCTACTCGGGAGACTGAGGCACAAGAACAGCTTGAACCCAGGAGATAAAGGCTGCAGTGAGCTGAGATCACACCATTACACTCCAGCCTGAGCAACAGAATGAGACTCTGTCTTGGAAAAAAAAAAAAAAAAAAGACTACACAATGTTATCACTGCCTGGTTGACAAACAAATATATTTGTTATAAAAATAATACATGGTGAATACAAAAAATTAGCCAGGCATGGTGGCAGATGCCTGTAGTCCCAGCTACTCGGGAGGCTGAGGCAGGAGAATGGCGTGAACCCGGGAGGCGGAGCTTACAGTGAGCCAAGATAGCGCCACTGCACTCCAGCCTGGGCGACAGAGCGAGACTCCGTCTCAGAATAAAATAAAATAACACATGCTGGCCAGGCACAGTGGCTCACGCCTGCAACCCTAGCACTTTGGGAGGCCGAGGCAGGCAGATTACCAGAGTTCAGGAGTTCGAGACCAGCCTGGGCAACACGGTGAAACCCCATCTCTACTAAGATAGAAAAAATTAGCTGGGCACGGTGGTGCATGCCTGTAGTCCCAGCTACGTGGGAGGCTGAGGCAGGAGAATCGCTTGAACCCAGAAGAGGGAAATTGCAGCGAGCTGAGATTGCGCCACTGCACTCCACCCTGGGCGACAGAGTGAGACTCCATTTCAAACAAATAAACAAACAAAAAACATGCTTTAAAAAGTATGTGAAAAGTAGAAAATCTTAACCTTCTGACCCAACGACAATGGCTGCCAACATTTTGGTGTGCTGCTTTCTGGAGTGTTTTCTCTGTGTATTTCTTATATTGATGTCATCATAAGGAATGTGTTCATTTGTCTTTTTTTTTTTTTGAGGCAGAGTCTTGCTCTGTCGCCCGGACTGGAGTGCAGGGGCCGGATCTCAGCTCACCGCAAGCTCCGCCTCCCGGGTTTACGCCATTCTCCTGCCTCAGCCTCCCGAGTAGCTGGGACTACAGGCGCCCGCCACCTCGCCCAGCTAGTTTTTGTATTTTTAGTAGAGACGGGGTTTCACCGTTTAGCCAGGATGGTCTCGATCTCCTGACCTCGTGATCCGCCGTCTTGGCCTCCCAAAGTGCTGGGATTACAGGCTTGAGCCACCGCGCCCGGCCTCATTTGTCTTTTGCTATTTCACTTAATGTATTTTTAGAGCTTTGACACCTGTACCTAATATCATGTTTAATAAGTACATATTATTCCATCATATTGACATGCTATTATTAACTCCTCTTCCCTTGTTACATATTTAGGTTGTTTCCAATTCTGCAGTATTACAAATATGCAAAAAATGTCATTGTACATGAAACATTTCTTTATATAGGATTATTTTCTTAGGATGGATTTCCACATTAGTGGAATTACTGGGTCAAAAGGAATGAAGTTTCAGTACATGTTGCCAACCCACTTTCCCAAAGATGATTTGAATTTTCACTGCTGATTTACAAGAGCACCTCAACCTCTTCGCTCTCTCCAGACTATAATTCAAAAAAAGAAAAGGGAAGTGGCACATGGCATTCCATTCTTGTTTAGTTATAATTCTCTGGTTAGTAGTGAGTGTGGGCATGGCTCCATGTGAGTGATGAGGACCTCAGTCTCTTTATCGCTAAGGCTTTGGTATTTTTCTTGATGATTTTTATAAGTTTTAAAGAAAAAAAAAGGGGGGGCCGGGCGTAGTGGCTCACGCCTGTAATCCCAGCACTTTGGGAGGCCGAGGTGGGCAGATCATGAGGTCAGGAGATCGAGACCATCTTGGCTAACATGGTGAAACCCCATCTCTACTAAAAATACAAAAAATGAGTCGGGCGTGGTGGCAGGCGCCTGTAGTCCCAGCTACTCGGGAGGCTGAGGCAGGAGAATGGCGTAAACCCGGGAGGCGGAGCTGCAGTGAGCTGAGATCACGCCACTGCACTCCAGCCTGGGCGGCAGAGCGAGACTCGGTCTCAAAAAAAAAAAAGAAAGAAAAAAAAGTTGCCCCTTTGGCCCCCACTTTCTTGATTTGCTGTTGTTCTTTCAATTTTGGCTACAGTGGTTTTTCTTTCCTTTCTCTCCTTTTTTTTTTTTTTTGAGTTGGAGACTTGCTTTGTCGCCCAGGCTGGAGTTCAGTGGTGCCGTCTCGGCTCACTGCAACCTCCACCTCCCAGGTTCAAGTGATTCTCCTGCCTCAGCCTCCTGAGTAGTTGGGAATACTACCACGCCTGGCTACTTTTTTTTTTTTTTTAAGACAGTCTCACACTATTGCCCGGGCTGGAGTGCAGTGGCACAATCTTGGCTCACTGCAACCTTCGCCTCATGGGTTCAAGAGATTCTCCTGCCTCAGCCCGAGTAGCTAGCTGGGATTACAGGCACCCACCACCACACTTGGCTTATTTTTTGTATTTTTTAGCAGAGACAGGGTTTCACTATGTTGGCCAGGCTGGTCTCGAACTCCTGACCTTGTGATCTGCCCACCTCGGCCTCCCAAAGTGCTGGGCTTACTGGTGTGAGTCACACGCCTGGCCGGTAGCCTGGCTACTTTTTTGTATTTTTAGTAGAAACAGGGTTTCACCATAATGGCCAGGCTGGTCTCGAACTTCTGACCTCAGGTGATCTGCCTACCTCAGCCTCCCAAAGTGCTGGGATTACAGGTATGAGCCACTGCACCCGGCCTTCTTTTTCTTGTTTTAGAGACGAGGTCTTGCTCCATCACCCAGGCTGGAGTGCAGTGATGCGATCTTGGCTTCCTGCAGCCTCCTCCTCCTTGGTTCAAGCAATTCTTGTGCCTCAGCCTCCCCAGTATCTAGGACTATGGGCGTGTGCCACCACACCCAGCTAATTTTTATAATGTTAGTAGAGTCAGGTTTCACTGTGTTGGCCAGGCAGGTCTCGAACTTCTGGCCTCATGTGATCTGCCCGCCTCGGCCTCCCAAAGTGCTGGGATTACAGGCGTGAGCCACCACGCCCAGCCTGTGCTAGACTTTTATATGACTGGCAGTGCAATAAGTTTGCTTGCATCAGCATCACCACAAACACTACGCGATAGAAATTTTTCAGCTTCGTTATAATTTTGTGGAACCAGGGACCACCATCATATACACAGTCTATCGCCGACCAAAACATTGTCCTGCGCTGCATGACAGTATTTACTATCTGACTCTTTACAGGAACACTTTGCCCACCCCAGGCCTGAGACTGGACTATGCTTGTAGGGTCTGTATGCCCTTGGGGCTGTGAGTGATAATTATATGTGGAACTTGAAGGAATATTTTTTAATTTTAATAGTTCTGTATTTATTTTGATAGATATAAGAAAATGTGGCCGGGTGTGGTGGCTCACGCCTGTAATCCCAGCACTTTCGGAGGCCGAGGCGGGTGGATCATGAGGTCAGGAGATCGAGACCATCCTGGCTAACACAGTGAAACCCCGTCTCTACTAAAAATACAAAAAATTAGCCAGGCATGGTGGCAGGCTCCTGTAGTCCCAGCTACTCGGGAGGCTGAGACAGGAGAATGGCGTGACCCCGGGAGGCAGAGCTTGCAGTGAGCCAAGATCGCGCCACTGCACTCCAGCCTGGGCAACAGAGCAAGACTCCGTCTCAAAAAAAAAAAAAAGAAGAAGAAGAAGAAGAAAATTTATGATCCAACAGCTATTATTGCTTAGGACAAGGCTTAGTGCAAAAGTGCACAAGTTCAAGAAGTCTGAAGTGGGCCAGGCATGGTGGCTCACGCCTGTAATCCCAGCACTTTGGGAGGCCAAGGTGGGTGGATTGCCTGAGGTCAGGAGTTCAAGACCAGCCTGGCCAGCATGGTGAAACCCTGTCTCTACTAAAAAATACAAAAAACTAGCCGGGTGAGGTGGCGAGCGCCTGTAGTCCCAGCTACTTGGGAGGCTGAGGCAGGAGAATGGCGTAAACCCAGCAGGCAGAGCTTGCAGTGAGCTGAGATCCGGCCACTGCACTCCAGGCTGGGCGACAGAGCGAGACTCCGTCTCAAAAAAAAAAAAAAAAAAAA
>NC_045447.1:10682486-10688037 GCF_002776525.5 Piliocolobus tephrosceles
GATCACCTGAGGTCAGGAGTTCGAGACCAGCCTGGCCAACATGGTGAAATCCTATCTACTAAAAATACAAAAACTTAGCTGGGCATGGTGGCATGTGCCTGTAATCCCAGCAACTCAGGAGGCCGAGGCAAGAGAATCGCTTGAACCCAGGAGGTGGAGGTTGCAGTGAGCCAAGATCGAGCCACTGCACTCCAGCCTGGGCAACAAGAGTGAGACTCCATCTCAAAAAAAAAAAAAAAAAGAAATTTTAAGTGGTGTAGGATGATGACATCTAACAAAAATGAAGAGGGAGCAGGGCAGGGGAATGGCTGTGACTTGGGAGCCCTGGGTTGTGGTCAGTCCTTGGTGCTGGAGCGTGGCAGGCCACAGAGACCCCAGTGCCTCCTGATGGTGCCCCTCTCTCCCAACCCAGCATTTGAAGTGCACCATCATGGGCCTGACCCTCTGGGACCCCAGCTGTCAGGCCGAGGACAGGGGTGACCAGTTTGTCCTGCACAGTGCTTACTCCAGCTGTGGCATGGAAGTGACGGCGAATATGATCAGCAATGAGGTAAGAGCTGGGGCCAGAAAGGTATCAGGACCAGCCTGGTTGGTGCCCCCTCAAGTGCCTCCGTGATCCCCCAGGGCGGAGGTGTGTTTGGGAGAGCAGGGTGCAGGGGCTCAGAACACAAGACAAGCTTGGCCACTGGTTGGCTCAGTCTCCCCATCTGCAAAATGGGTGTATTGGGTGGGATACCCTCTGGGGTCCGTTCTGGCTCTGACTCGCTCCCTGGCTTTGTCCTCGCAGGTGGTGGTCAATATCCTGTCGAGCTCATCACCACAGCGGGTAAGATGGACAGTCACGTGCTAACCCACCTGGCCCAGGGGCTGCTGCTGGGCCGGGGCCTCTTCCTGGCTTGGGAGGGAGCAGGCTTCAGTAAACTCCTGGCAAGCCATGTGTCCGGCATGCCTCGGTCTCCCATTCTGTATGAGCGGAGCAGGACTGCTGCTGGTGACGCTCTCAGTCTCTCAAGTCAGAGGTCTTAGCACATACTGGCTGTGTGGCCTTGGGCAAGTCACTTTAGTTTTCTAGGCCCAAAGGTGGCCTAAGAAAGGACTCGGCGCCACAGGGTGCTTCTGGGCAGCCAGTGAGGTGCCATGTGGAAGCTCTTCACACAGCCTGGCACCTGGTGCCTCCTTGATAAATATTAGTTAAAAAAAGAAAAAAAAGATGAGAGTGTCAGGCAACTCCACAGGGCCATGACGTCTGTTCCTCCCCACACCCCTCGCCCTCCTGGCTGGTGCCACCGGACTGACCAAGTCTCCCTCCCGTCCTCCCCCAGAAAAAGGTGCACTGCCTCAACATGGACAGCCTCTCTTTCCAGCTGGGCCTCTACCTCAGCCCACACTTCCTCCAGGCCTCCAACACCATCGAGCCGGGGCAGCAGAGCTTTGTGCAGGTACCTGGCATGTGTGTCACCCCTCGGGCCTCCCAGCTCCTGCAACTTCCTCTCTGCCTTTCTTCCCACCATGATTCCAGAGGAGATGAGAATCCCAGAGTCAGGAGGGAGACAGCCTGGGTGCATGGGAGAGGGAGAGACAGAGAAGGCATTGCTCGGGGATGCTGACAAGGATGTGGCCGTGTCCTCCTCCTCTGACCCAGACAGCTCCATGCCTTTCCTTCCACCGTGAGGACTCGGGGGTGGGAACTCTTCATTCTAGCCGATATTTCAAGGCAGCAGGTGGGGTGGGGTGAAGAGCAGCTGCCCATGCCGCGTGGCCCTACCTACCCATGCAGGTCAGAGTGTCCCCATCCATCCCCGAGTTCCTGCTCCAGCTAGACAGCTGCCACCTGGACTTGGGGCCTGAGGGAGGCACCATGGAACTCATCCAGGGCCGGGCGGCCAAGGGCAACTGTGTGAGCCTGCTGTCCCCAAGCCCCGAGGGTAACCCGCGCTTCAGCTTCCTCCTCCACTTCTACACAGTACCCATACCCAAAACCGGCACCCTCAGCTGCACTATAGCCCTGCGTCCCAAGACCGGGTCCCAAGACCAGGTGAGTGGAGCCTGGGCCAGCCCCAGCTTCAAGTGGGAGCTTCCAGGTCTGTGGTTTGCAGGAAAGGACATGGCAGCCCACAGGGATGTGGGGCCAGCTGGTGAGGGGCAGAGCCTTAAGTCAGGCACGTGGCCTGGCAGTCTGGCTGCCAGCAGCACTTTCTGCCACCCAAGAGCTTTCTGGTGGGATTGCCGTGTCTTGGGCACTGGCAGACTATGCAGCTGCAACTGCCCATCTATCCATCATCTGTCCTTCCACTTATTCACCCATCTGTCCATCCATCCACCCTCCCACCCACCTGCCATCCCAGCCAGGCATCCACCATCTTCCCACCATCCCATCCAGGAGTCTAGCCACCCACACATCCATGTAGCATGGTCACCAGTGTAATCTCAAAGAACAGGAGACCTGAGGGAAGAGAGGCAAAGGACACACACTCCTGGCTTTCTGTATTTGCCAGTCACAACACTTCACCATCTGGTGACCCCCACTCTCAGGCAATCTGTCCTGGATGCCCCCAGAGTCACCCCCAGGCCCTTACACAGACAGGCGTCCAGGATTACAAACTTCTCTGGTCATATGAAGCTAGGGAAGCCTTCGAGGCTCACCTAAGTGGGCCTCTCCCTCCAGCCAGTGAGCCTGGGGCTCTGGTCTGACCTGCCTCATAGCTCCAAAGTGTTCACGAGGGTGAGGGATGCACAGTGCTCCCACAGTATTCCTGCAGTGCTCCCAGGCATCAAGGCCTCCAGGAACTCACAGGAAGCATGTCAGCAGCAGCCAGGGATTGTCCACTAGGCACCCTCCCACAGCACAGATCTTCCAGGACTCACCCCGAGGCATCCAGCTATGAAGCGGTGGAGATGGGATTCTAAGCCAAGGCTCTAGAGTGGGCTGGGGTCACAGAGCCAGGGAGTGAACCTGGAAGCCGCCCCCCAAAGGCTGTGCCACATACTGCTCTCTCTTCCTCCTCCAGGAAGTCCACAGGACTGTCTTCACGCGCCTGAACGTCATCAGCCCTGACCTGTCTGGTGAGCTTCCTCCAGGTCTCTCGGGTTTGTTCTAGTGGCTGAGGTCACAGTAGGGCACAGCGGGCAGCCCTGAGAAACGGCCTGGGCACATAGCACATAGCACGTAGCACATGGCAAGGGGGATCCCAGAGAAAGCGGCCCAGAAGGGGCAGGAGGAGGACTCCCCAGAGTCATAGCAGCCTAGAACAGGGGCCAGAGCCTGCACTTTGCAGATGGAGAGCCCTTGCCTGGGACCATCCTGTGGCGTGGGAGTCTAGGCCTCTGCCCCTACTCACGGCTCCACTCCATCCCCACGGTCACTGGTTGACCTTGCTGGGAGGATGGAGCCTCCTGGGTGGGACAGAGGCCCTTTGGGGTGGGGGTGCTGGCCTTGCCTTCCTTGAGGCCTCTCCCTGCTGGATGCTCCCTCTAGCCTCTCCATCAGTTCCCCCCAGGCCCAGGCCCAGGCCCACACCAGGCAGAAGAGTCCCAACACTGGCGGCAGAGGCAGGGGTGAGGGATGGGGGCACCCACCTCTTTGCCACTCATCCAGGTCAGGATGGAGCCTCCACTCCCAGCCCAGGACCAAGAAGGCAGGGCTGATAACCCCATGACACAGAACTGGACATCAGAGGCTCAAGGGAAGACTGCCTGGCCTGCAGTCACACAGGAGCCAGGAATGTGGAGGGAATGGGGCTTGCAGCAATCAAAGAGCAGAGCTGCAGGGTGCTTGGAGCTCCTCTGACCCGTTGTCTACCTGCTAAAGGCCTCGGAGAGGGGCAGGGCTGACCTAAGGTCACGCAGCAGGTGGGGCAGGCTCTGCACTCCTGAGCCTCAGTTTCCTCATATTACCCCATCCATCCTCCCTGAAAACACATCTCCATCAGCCTTGAGGGGCAGAGGCATGACCCAAAAGGCCTGGCTGGGCCCTCTAGGTGGATAATTCTAGCAACCATGACTCAATGCCAGGCCCGGCTGTGATGAGCCCGTTTGCTACAATAGGAGACTGAGGTTCAGAGAAGTCAAGGGTCCAAGGGTGAACAGGGCTGGCACAACAGGGTAGGGGATGGAGCAGGGGCAGAGGCGGCAGTGCTGATGGCGCCGGCCCTCTCTAGGTTGCACAAGCAAAGGCCTCGTCCTGCCCGCCGTGCTGGGCATCACCTTTGGTGCCTTCCTCATCGGGGCCCTGCTCACCGCTGCACTCTGGTACATCTACTCGCACACGCGTGAGTACCCCAGGCCCCCACAGTGAGCATGCCGGGCCCCTCCACCCACCCGGGGGAGCCCAGTGAAGCCTCTGAGGGATTAAGGAGCCCTGGCCGGGACCCTGACCTCCGCCCCTGCTCCCAGGTTCCCCCGGCAAGCGGGAGCCCGTGGTGGCGGTGGCTGCCCCGGCCTCCTCAGAGAGCAGCAGCACCAACCACAGCATCGGGAGCACCCAGAGCACCCCCTGCTCCACCAGCAGCATGGCGTAGCCCCGGCCCCCTGCACTTGCCCAGCAGGAGAGACTGAGCAGCCACCAGCCGGGAGCACCGGTGTGAATTCACCCTGGGAGCCAGTCCTCCACTCGACCCAGGATGGAGCCTGCTCTCCGTGCCCACCCTTCCCACCTCCCTCTCAGAGGCCTGCTGCCAGTGGCGCCAATGCCTTGGAACACCTTGGGGTCCCTCCACCCCATCCCACAGAACCTTCAACCCAGTGGGTCTGGGATACGGCTGCCCAGGGCCACGGAGAGAGACCATTTGCCACACTTGTAAAAACCCAGGTCCCTGTCAGTCATTTGAACCTGGATCCAGCACTGGTGAACTGAGCTGGGCAGGAGGGGAGAACTTGAAACAGATCCAGGCCAGCCCAGCCAGGCTGACAGCACCTCCCCACCAAGGAACAGAAGAGGGCCCAGCCCAGAGCCACCTGGATCTATCCCTTCAGCCTCCACACCTGGACTTGCCTAACTTGGGGGGGAGACAGGAGCCTAGCGGAGCCCAGCCTGGGAGCCCAGAGGGTGGCAAGAACAGTGGGCGTTGGGAGCCTAGCTCCTGCCACATGGAGCCCCCTCTGCCGGTCGGGCAGCCAGCAGAGGGGGAGTAGCCAAGCTGCTTGTCCTGGGCCTGCCCCTGTGTATTCACCACCAATAAATCAGACCATGAAACCAGTGATGGGCTGGGCTGGGAGAACGGCAGTGACATTCAAAGCCAAGGTGGGGTGAGGGCATAGGACAGGGTTGCTCTTGTCCTTGGCCCCACTGGGCTGGCCTGGTGGCAGGGGCGGCATCCTGAACAGTAGCAGGAGCCAGGGCACAGGTTTTAATTCAGCCAGTTCCCCTCTGCCACTCACCCCCTCGGCAGCACACCCCAGGGTCTAGGCTGCAAGAAAGCAAACACCCTGGCCGGGCGCAGTGGCTCAAGCCTGTAATCCCAGCACTTTGGGAGGCCAAGACGGGCGGATCACAAGGTCAGGAGATCGAGACCATCCTGGCTAACACGGTGAAACCCCGTCTCTACTAAAAATA
>NC_045447.1:10693037-10695320 GCF_002776525.5 Piliocolobus tephrosceles
TTTGTTTGTTTGTTTGTTTTTTGAGACGGAGTCTCTCTCTGTCGCCCAGGCAGGAGTGCAGCGGCCGGATCTCAGCTCACTGCAAGCTCCGCCTCCCGGGTTCACGCCATTCTCCTGCCTCAGCCTCCAGAGTAGCTGGGACTACAGACGCCCGCCACCTCGCCTGGCTAGTTTTTTGTATTTTTAGTAGAGACGGGGTTTCACCGTGTTAGCCAGGATGGTCTCGATCTCCTGACCTCGTGATCCGCCCGCCTCGGCCTCCCAAAGTGCTGGGATTACAGGCGTGAGCCACCACACCTGGCCCAATTTTTGTATTTTTAGTAGACAGGGTTTCACCATGTTGGCCAGGATGGTCTCCATCTCTTGACCTCGTGATCCGCCTGCCTCAGCCTCCCATAGTGCTGGGATTACAGGCATGAGCCACTGTATCTGGTCCCCATGGCTTCTTGAAGCCAACCACAGTTCCCTCGTCTGTCAAATGGGTATAATTCTCCATCACCAGGTCTCTGCAAGGGGGTCTGCAGAAAGCACTGCCTGGCATATGGTCAACAGGCGTCAGTCCGGTCTTCTCATCTCACAGGCCACCTGAGGTGCACAGGGAGGGAGGGACTTGTCCCAGGCCACACGGCCGGGATTCCTCTACACTGCGCAGGTCCCTGACCACCAGCAGCCCCTCTCTCCCTGTCTCTGCTGAGGGAGCAGGGGGTCAAGGGTCAGTTGAAGGTTTTGCCATTTCTTTAAAAAACAAAGGCTTTAATTCACTCCAGCTACCCACTGTCCTAGGGTGTCCCAGGCAGAGGCCCTCTCCCTTCCCAGAAGGCACTGGGAGGAGGAAATCTACCACCCAGCACATGGCAGGACCCAGGGCCTGGCCAGGCAGTGCACACAATAAGCTGCGCCTGAGCCAGGAGGCAGGCAGGGTATGGGGGGAGACAGGGTGAACGGCCAGGCCACTGCAACAGTGAGAGACCCGGGGAGCCCCTCGCTATCTTGGCCAGGAGGAAGGAGAGACCAAGGCACAGAGCCTTAAAAAAGGACATCCTCTCCTGGCCTCCCATCCCAGAGCCCTGCTCCCTAGGCCAGTCTAGACAGAACCAGGAAAGCAGAAAACAAAAGGCACCTAGTATGTAAGTTCATGGGGAGAATGCAGGCAGGTGTGGGAGGCTCCCACCTCCAACCCCGGGCCTCAGCTACTGGGACAGTGCAGGCTCCAGCAGCTTCAGGACACCACCCACCAAGTGCAGGCTGCCAGTGACCAGCACATGGATGGCAGCAGCCTCATGGAGTACGCTGGCCCCACTGTGAGCCACAGGGTGGGTGAGGAGGCCCTTTAGGGGAGTGGGTGGCTGGAAGACAGGGTCTCGGCCTTGGCTGATCCATTGCAAGGCATGTGAAATGCAGCTGAAGACGAGGGAGCTGGCGCTGCAGGTGTGGGGTGGGTGGGGCGCCAGCAGCAGGGATGTGGGCCCACCAGGCTCTGGACTGGGGGCGCTCCAGAGGTCCGGGCTGGCCTGCTCTTCGTCCAGGTGGTTCCAGTGCTGCTGGTGTTCCAGGCAGCGCAGCAGAACCTGGTCCAGTGTCACCGTGAAGTTCTGTTGGTCTGTGGGACACAGAGACAGGCATGTCAGCGAAGGGGAGAGGGAGTAAGGGACAGGGGTGGAGAAAGGGGCTGGTGCACCGTGAGCACCTGTTTAGCACCAAGCCCTTTACATCATCAGGCCAGCAGTCTCGGCTCGTGGTCTTCTCCATGGACACAATGAAGAAACTGCAGCTCAGGCAGGTTCAGTGACTTGCCTAAGGTCACGAGAGGCAGAGCCGGACACTCTGGCTCCAAAACGTTTGCTCACTAGGCACCATTTCCCCACCTTGGCCTCACTGTCTCCATCTATAAAATGGAAATCCAGCTGGGGACCATCACCAAGTGGGCATTTCTGAGGCTGCTGGTTAAAAATGCAGATTCCAGGCCAGGCGCAATGGCTCACGCCTGTAATCCCAGCACTTTCGGAGGCCGAGACGGGCGGATCATGAGGTCAGGAGATCGAGACCATCCTGGCTAACACAGTGAAACCCCGTCTCTACTAAAAAATACAAAAAACTAGCCGGGCAAGGTGGTGGGCGCCTGTAGTCCCAGCTACTTGGGAGGCTGAGGCAGGAGAATGGCGTGAACCCGGAAGGCGGAGCTTGCAGTGAGCTGAGATCCAGCCACTGCACTCCAGCCTGGGCGACAGAGCGAGACTCCGTCTCCAGAAAAAAAAAAAAAAAAAGAGTTCAAGATCAGCCTGG
>NC_045447.1:10695420-10712934 GCF_002776525.5 Piliocolobus tephrosceles
GCGCCTGTAATCCCAGCTACTTGGAAGGCTGAGGCAAGAGTATTGCTTGAACCCGGGAGGGGGAGATTGCAGTGAGCTGAGATCATGCCATTGCACTCCAGCCTGGGCGACAGAGCAAGACTCTATCTTTTTTTTTTCTTTTGAGACGGAGTCTCGCTCTGTCGCCCAGGCTGGAGTGCAGTGGCCGGATCTCAGCTCACTGCAAGCTCCGTGTCCCGGGTTTATGCCATTCTCCTGCCTCAGCCTCCCGAGTAGCTGGGACTACAGGCACCCGCCACCTCGCCTGGCTAGTTTTTTGTATTTTTTAGTAGAGACGGGGTTTCACCGGGTTAGCCAGGATGGTCTCGATCTCCTGACCTCGTGATCCGCCCGTCTCGGCCTCCCAAAGTGCTGGGATTACAGGCTTGAGCCTCCGCGCCCGGCCAAGACTCCATCTTAAAAATAAACAAAAAACAAAAATTAGCCAGGTATAGTTGCGCGTGCCTGTAGTCCCGGCTACTCGCGAGGCTGAGGTGAGAGAATCATTTGAACCTGGGAGGCAGAAGTTGCAGTGAGCCAAGATGGCACCACTGCACTCCAGCCTGGGCAACAGAGCAAGACTGTCTCAAGAAAAAACAAAATACAGATTTCAGAACTCTCCCCAGCCAGATTGATGTGGGGACTGGAGAATTTTTTTTTTTTTTTTTTAAAGACAGGGTCCAGGGTCTTGCTCTGTCACCCAGACTGGAGAGCAGTGATGCAATCATGACTTCATGACTCACTGCAGCCTCCACCGTCCAGGCTCAAGCGATCCTTCCACTTCAGCCTCCTGAGTAGCTAGGACCACAGGTGTACACAACCACACCTGACTAATTCTTCTATTTTTTTTTTTTTTTATAGAGATGAGGTCTGGCTTTTAATTCCTGGGCTCAAACAATCCTCCTGCCAAAATGCTGGGGTTACAGGTGTGAGCCACCAAGTCTAGCCTGGGACCTGTATTTTTTACACTATTTCAAAAATTTTTAACACAACACATAGTAAAAAACACATTTTATATTGCAACCCAGTACTCACATACTTATATGTATGCCTGGAACAGAATGACCTTTGCCAAACAGGACCTACCCTTACTTTGTGCAATGCATAGTGGTATTTTCTATTCTATTCTATTTCGTATAAAATTAAAAATGCTGGCCGGGTGCGGTGGCTCACGCCTGTAATCTCAGCACTTTGGGAGACTGAGGTGGGCGGATCATCTGAGGCCAGGAGTTTGACACCAGCCTGGCCAACATGGCAAAACCCTGTCTCTACTAAAAATATAAAAATTAGCTGGGCATGTTGGCACATGCCTGTAATCCCAGCTATTCCAGAGGCTGAGACATGAGAATCATTTGAACCCAGGAGGCAGAGGTTGCAGTGAGCTGAGATTGTGCCACTATACTCCAGCCTGGGTGGCAGAGTGAGACTCTGTCTCAAAAATTAAATTAAAAAAAAAATTTTTTTTTGAGATGGAGTCTCGCTCTGTTGCCCAGGCTAGAGTGCAGTGGCGTGATCCTGGTTCACTGCCAGCTCCACCTCCTGCGTTCACACCATTCTCCTGCCTCAGCCTCCCAAGTGGCTGGGACTATAGGCACCTGCCACCACGCCTGGCTAATTTTTTGTATTTTTTAGTAGAGACAAGGTTTCACTGTATTAGCCAGGATGGTCTCGATCTCCTGACCTCATGATCCGCCCTCCCTGGCCTCCCAAAGTGCTGGGATTACAGGCATGAGCCACCGCGCCTGGGCAAAAATGTTTAAAAATAAAATTAAATAAAGTATACTTTGGTGTATAAAAGAGTATAAGTACACTAAAGTGTGCTTATACAGTAAAACAAATTTATTTTCTACCCCAAACCTCCAGTCTGGAAGCCACCACTGTCTACCTCAGGGACCCCTGCCCATCCCCAGGGGCCATGCCTGTCACATCTCACCTGCATTGCCTGTGGATGACACCTCTGTCAGGTTGGGGCAGAAGACGGCATAGTCAAACTGGCACGGCTAGAAGGCCAAGGGAAAGACCTGGTGTCAGACCCCTGAAAGGATGTCGGCCGACTTCCACATGACCCCCTGAGCCCACATCTGGAGATGCAGCCTCCCTGACAACTAGAATGACGCTGTATAAACCCAGCCAAGGTACTTCAGCACCCTGCCCCCATCTGCCTCAGTATACCTTGCCTGACCTGTGCCTGAGCAGTGAGGCCCCAGCCTACTGTACAGATGGGGGAACAGAGGCCACAGGTCAAGGGGAATTGCTGAAGGTTACTCAGATAGTGAGGAGACCCCAAATCCAGGCTGGAAAAAGGCTGTGGGTAAATGGGAGAGGTTCTGGATACAGCCTCAGCCTCCTGGTCTGTGAAATGGGAGATGATACCTAGGGGCCACTTCAGCCCTGACAGCTTGGGCAGCCTCAGTTTCCCCAAGCAGAGAAAGGCCCAGTGACTCCTTCAACCAAACTCGAGAAGCAGGTACCCTTAGCAGCAACCCAGTTTTATGGAGATGCAAAGTGAGGCTCAGGGAAATGCCACCTCTCGCTCGGTCCAGGGTGATATGCTAGTGCCAAAGGGGCATGACAAGTGAATCCAGAGTCTACACCTTTAGCCACGACGTGGCCCTCCTCTTAAGCCTGGACTTCAGTCAAGACACGCGGGGAAATGAGTAATGACCTATGACTGGACTCCCCGCGGCCCTGCAGCACCTGGCGGAACCAGCACATGCACCTGGTCACATCTAATCCTCAATACAACTCAAGAGAGTGGGGATTGGCACCCCCCCGAGGGTCACACCGTCAGACCCTGGGTTTCAGGACTGCCTGCCGCCCACCCGCAAGTCAGCCCCTCACCTGCAACAGTTTCAGCAAGGCCACCGGGTCCCGGTCCCCGGTAGCATTGAAGAGCAAGACTCGAACCTCGGGCCCACTGCTACAGGGGAGAGGAGCTGGGTCAGAGGGCGCCGCCCATTCTCCCAATCCCATCCTCGCCCTTCCCCACGACCCCGCCCCTCCCCGTGGGCCCGCCCGCCCTTCCCCAAGAGGCCGCCACTTCCCGTGAGCCCGCCCAGGCCCCACCCCCATCCCCGCCCCTCACCCGCTCGGCCTCTCTCGGCCCTTTAGCGCCTGGCGGAACCAGCGCACGCAGGCCTGCACGCTGCTGGGGGTGTGCGCGCCGTCCAGGTACCAGGTAAGGGGCCCACGCCGCAGCACCTGTGTCCGGCCCGGCCACTCCGTGTTCCGAAGCCCTGGGGGAGGGCAGCAAGGCAGTCCTCCAGGTCCTCTCCCACCCCCATCCTCAACTCCGCACACACACTCCCAAGGCCGGTCTCCCCTGCAGGCTGCGCCCGCCCTCAACACTCTGAGGACCCGGGCAGCCCAGGAACTTCTTACTAGCACCAGTCAATGGCTTGGCCTTTTCGGCTGCCTCATCCGGTGGAATCTTTCGGGCAACTCTGAAAGGGGTCTGCTATCATGTATGATTCCCGTTTGACAGCCCTAGAACCCTTAGCTGGGGCCGGGATATGATGCGAGGTCGGCCTGTCTCCAGGACCTTGTCACTTGCCCCTGACAACAGGCATGGCACACAGTGGGCCCACCATTTGCTGCAGGGGCTTAACAGCATGAGCACCCGCTGGGTGCTGAAAGCTTTGGGGGAGGCAAGAAGCAGATGACTGGATCACCGTCCTCCAGAACCTCAGGGTCTGATAACAATGATAGTGACAGTGACAGCAGCTTCCACTGGCTGGCACTTTATCCCACATTGGCCAGGCCCTGCACTCAGCACCTTAGTGATGTCACCTCAGCGAATCCCCACCACAGCCCTTGGCAGTGGCTCCTATCATCATCCAGTTTGGCAGATAAGAAGACAGGCTCAGAAAGAGTTCATGAGCTCAAGGTCAGGGAGGTTTGCTGACATCAGAATCCTTTCTCTTAAGCACCACTTCAAATTGTCTCTATCTCCCAAACAGAAAACCAAAAAAAAAAAAAAAGAAAAAGAAAAAAACATCTGAAGGGGCACAGACACACGCAGTGGTCTCAGCTGGGCAGGAAGGTCCAACTCACCGAGCCGCATGTGGGATGTGGGCTGGAACACGGGTGCCAGGGGCAGCTGCCACAGGAGCCCCGGCCTGGATGCCTTCAGCTCCCCGGCACCTGCGGGGTGTGTGAAACCAAGTGTGCCCAGGACCCTCCTAGGCAGGCTCCACAAGTGCCACCCACCTGCCTGCCCACTCAGCTGCCCGCCGCTTACCATGGCGGTCCTGCCGCTGCAGCCAGCAGTGGGCCAGTTGCAAGGCCAAGGCGGCGTTGGACCGCTGGTGCTCCCCCTCCAGGCCCAGGGCCAGCGGCGGCCCCCCTTCCTCCAGGGCCTCCAGCGTCGGACACAGGTAGAGAGGACACTGGGGGAGACAGGCAGGAGCGTGTCAGCAGAGGCCCTCCCTGACCACATCAGCCCTCCCATCTCTCCCCTCCCCCAGCCACCAAGCGCTGCTCCCAGAACTGAGATATGTTCCAGCTGGCCTGGCAGCTTCCTCACTGCACAGATGAGCAGACTGAGGCCCCAGAAGACGCAGTGCCTCCTCAAACAGGAGGGACACACGCCCATCCTGCCACTGCCCCCATTCCAATCAGACTTACTGAGATCTGCTGGGCTCGGTCCCTCAGCACTGCCAGGGGACCTTCAGGTTGGAGCACAGTGAAGGCAGGGACACCTCGCTGTGGAGGGAACAAGGAGAGAGAAAGGGCTACTTAGCATCCTCCACACTGCTATCTCTGGCCCCCACATCCCTGGGTCTGGGCTACCACTGTCTCTCATCCCTCATGTTTCTTCTTTATTTTTGTTTTTTGAGAGGAAGTCTCACTCTGTCACCCAGGCTGAAGTGCAATGGCACAATCTCAGCTCACTACGTCTGCCTCCCGGGTTCCAGCAATTCTCCTGCCTCAGTCTCCCCAGTAGCTGGAACTACAGGCGTACACCACCACACCTGGCTATTTTTGTATTTTTAGTAGAGACGGAGTTTCACCATATTGGTCAGGCTGGTCTCAAACTCCTGACCTCAGATGACCCTCCTGCCTCGACCTCCCAAAGTGCTGGGATTGCAAGCATATAAGCCACCATGCCCAGCCATCCCTCATGTTTCAATGGGGAAACAGTCTGGAGAGGAGACTCAACTTGTTCCAGTCACACAGTGAAGCCAGGATGAGAATGCAGATGCCCAGGGCCTTCCATGTCTCTCCCGTCCCCCAATCTGCCTGGTCACCTTAAAGATGCCCCCTTTCTGCCATGCGATTTTCTCCACCGTGTCCCCCAGGAGGCTGGTGTGGTCGATGCCAAGAGAAGAGACTCCGCACACCACAGGCTTCCTGCAGAGGAGGAAAAGGCCATGAGGCCCTGCCCTGAACCACCAGGTGGCAGGTGAGGCTGTGCTCCTGGCTGCCACTCCTCGCCCCAAGCAACTGTGCTCACCTGATGATGTTGGTGCAGTCATAAGCCCCGCCAATGCCCACCTCCACCACTGCCAGGTCCACCTGCCAAAGACCAGAGGGCATGGCAGGGGGTATGAGGGTGCCCAGAGGCCACATGGAAGCAGGGAGCCCCCAGGCCTGCTGAGGTTCCTGTTCCCAAGGCCTCAGATGCAGGGTTCTAGGGAGAGGGCACACACCTTCTCTTGGAGGAAGACATGGAAGGCCATGAGTGTCAGGAAGCGGAAGTAGGGGGGCATGGAGACACAGCTGCCATCCTGTGGCACAGGGACATGTCAGGGCCCAGAGCCCCTGCAGCCCCTCCTCTGGGGACATGGGGTGCTGGAACATGTAGCACCCCCAACCCCACCCACCCGCCAGCCCTCTTGCGTGGGGCACCTTGGTCTCCTCCAGCCGGTGGTAGAGGCGCCAGAAGTACTTGGTGAAGAGCTCAGGACTGATGGGCTGCCCATTGATGCGGATCCGCTCCCGAACCTGCACCAGGTGGGGAGAGCTGCCGGGACAGCTGGGGTCGTCAGGACTCCCTTCCCGAGCATCCTGGCCTTCCCCCACCCTGCAGGGGCTGATGCCACTGGCCTCGGTGCCTCGCCTCTCCTGTGTCCCTCGGTTTGTTCCTGGTGCCCCATCCCCCCGGACTATCTGTAGCCCCCAGTCCTCCCCCTCTTCTATCTCTCTGCAGCTGGCTCACCCTATTAACCACACTGGTCTCAATTAAGACAGCTCCTCCTCCTTTGGACCCTCACCCAGGCTGGTCTCACACATCCAATGGTCCCAAACCAATCAGTCACTCTGCTGACATCTGTCCCACAATGCCATCTGTCTCACAGCTCTCAGAGACAAAGCCCACGAGCAACGTTCAAGCTGCAGCCCTCGGCTGGCCCTCAAGGCCACATGGGCCCAAGTTGAAGGCTAGGGTTTTTATCCCCAAAATGACTGTAGTTTTTGTTTTTACTTATTTATTTATTTTTGAGACAGGGTCTCGCTCTGTCACCCAGGCTGGAGTGCAGTGGCACAATCTTGGCTCACTGAAACCTCCACCTCCCGGGTCCAAGTGATTCTCATGCCTCGGCCTCCCAAGTAGCTGGGACTACAGGTGCACACCACCACGCCTTGCTGATTTTTGTATTTTTAGTAGAGACAGGGTTACGCCATGTTAGCCAGGCTGGTCTTGAACTCCTGGCCTCAAGTGATTTGCCTGCCTTGGCCTCCCAAAGTGCTGGGATTACAGGCATGAGCCACTGCGCCTGGCCCAAAAAATGATTTTAGAAGACAGGTTGGTGCCTTATGTTTCAATCCTCAAAGACACTCAGGTAGTAAGTCCTCTTCTCCATCTCTTTATTTGAACAAGAACTGTTTAGGGAAAACATATTGGCTTGAAATGACCTTAGGCAGCTGATTTCAGAAGTTCCTGGTGATGGGCTTAGGAGACATGCGTGACACGGGCAGAGTGATCCTGGTTCTACCTGGCCATCCTCTTGTGTAAGTCTAGACAAGTGAGACCAAGAGGGGGCGCTGTCTCCTGGGGAAAGCCACTGCAGAGACTGGCTGAGCAGAAGGGCTCTTTTCTGCAGCCCGCCTGGGAGACCTTAACATGGATGGCACAAGCCACCCTTATCATTTAAGCCCTTGCAAGGCAATTTTCTCCTTACTCTAAAGATGTACTAATTGATAAATATCTCTATGTGATTTTAAAGTTATATAAGGACTTTAATTTTTTTTTTTTTTTTTTTGAGACGGAGTTTCACTCTTGTTGCCCAGGCTGGAGTGCAATGGCACGATCTCCGTTCACCGCAACCAATGCCTCCCAGGTTCAAGCAATTCTCCTGCCTCGGCCTCTGTAGTAGCTGGGATTACAGGCATGTGCCACCACGCCCGGCTAATTTTGTATTTTTAGTAGAGACGGGATTTCTCCATGTTGGTTAGCTGGTCTTGAACTCCCGACCTCAGGTGATCCACCCGCCTCGGCCTCCCAAAGTGCTGGGATTACAGGTGTGAGCCACTGCACCCGGCATTTTTTTGTTTTTGTTTTTGTTTTAATAGAGATGAAGTCTCACTATGTTGCCCAGGTTGGTCTCAAACTCCTGAGCTCCAGTGATCCTCCCACCTTGGCCTCCCAAAGTGCTAGGATTACCGTTGTGAGCCAACACACCCAACTTGGACTTTAAGTTATTAAAGAGACATCTGACCATCTGACTATTCCAGTCATGTAATTTTTTTTTTTAAGACAGTGTCTTGCTCTGTCGCCCCGGCTGAAGTGCAATGGTGTGATCACCACTAACTGCAGCCTTGACCTCCCCGGGCTCAGGTGATCCTCCCACGTCAGCCGCCCAGAGTGCTGGGATTATAGGTGTGAGCCACCACACCCAGCCTTCCGCTACATATTTAGTTTATACATTAAAGTTGTTGCCCCTTCTCCAATTTTTTTTTTTTGTTGTTATGAAAATTAAGGCCAGGCACAGTGGCTCACACCTGTAATCCCAGCACTTAGGGAGGCCGAGGTAGGCGGATCACTTGAGGTCAGGAGTTCAACAACAGCCTAGCCAACATGGTGAAACCCCATCTCTACTAAAAATACAAAAATTAGCCTGGTGTGGTGGTGGACGCCTGTAATCCAAGCTACTCAGGAGACCGAAACAGGAGAATTGCTTGAACCCAGCAGGTGGGGGTTGCAGTGAGCCAAGATCGCACCATTGTACTCCAGTCTGGGTGATAGAGTGAGACTCGGTCTCAAAAAAAAAAAAAAAAAAAAAAAAATTAAAGGTTGCCATAAACATGGGCCAATATGGTAAGTGCACTGTGTGTTTATTGAATGAATAAACATTGGGCAGAGAGACATGTAGCTGACCTCCTGAGGGTGACCCTGGTCCTGAAGCACTGGCTGGTTCCATAGCCCCCCAGGGTCCATTGGGACAGACACACCACATCCCTCCACAACCCGGTACCTAAAGAATCCCGTCTTCAGGCCATAGCTTCGGAGGATACATTCCGTGAAGGCACAAGTGGAGCCCTTGAAAGAAAAGGGATTGTCTGGGCAGGCTCTACCCCACCAGCCACTTAATAGACCCCATACCCCTGGGTCCTGCCCCTCACCTTCCCCTTCGTCCCAGTGACGTGGATGATGTTCAGCCGGTCCAAGTCCTCCACCTGGGACAGACAGACAAGGTCCCCACCTCAGCTACGGGAATCACTAATGGGGGTGGGAGGTGGTCACTGGCTCTCTCTACCTTACCTGCAGCCCACTCCGTGCCAGGTACAGTTCCATGGCTTCCAGCTGTGCCTGGGGGTCACCCCGCTGGCGCTTCACCTGCTCCAGGTAGCCGGCATTGGTCTGCAGGGTATTAAGCATGCGCACGGCATCCTGGCAACCACAGTGCCCAGGTAGCAGGTTAAGGCTCACTCAGGGTCCACAGGCACAGAGACACCCAGCAGACCAGTGGCCAAGCCAGGGCAACAAGGCCAGTACCAGGCCTCCCTGCCGTGCCAGCCCCGTTACTTAGCCTGTAGGTTAAGCAACAGAGAGTATGGCATCTTTCCAGCTCTGGCAAATAGGGGAGCCTAGGGCAGTTCAGCCCCACCCAGGGAGTGCCACACAAAGAAGGTGGCATGACTAACGGGCTAGCCTTCCTTCCTGCCCAGGCTCCCCCGACTTCACTCCTGGGCCTTTGTCCTCATTCTCTCCAATGGGGTCCATTGCTATATTGCTCCCTGCCAGGGTGGGGCCAGAACTACAGAAGATTGGGGTATTTGAATTCTGGAGTTCCCCAAAGCTCCATCCCAACCTTCATGATTCTGGGGTTCCACATTCCAACCCACAGAAGAGCAACTCAGAGGAAGGAGGGGTGTGCCAGGGTCACTCAGCCAGGAAGGCAGGTAGGTGCTGCTTCAGGAGGGTTCACAATGGAAGTAGGAGTGGGGGTGCTATTTCCTTCCCCTTAGGCCTCATATTCCGTGCCTCCCACCCTCAGGACCTCAAGGCTGGTTGGAGGCCCCACCTTCATCAAACCAGTGCCACCCGCCTGACTGGCATCAGGTTCTGGTCTACGGCAACTGGCTCTTGGCACAGCACCCGCAGACATTTTCTGTTTTCCAGGTTCTGGGGCCCTCCACTACCCCTGATTCCTGCCTGTCCCCCAATTCCAGGCACTTGGATCCCCAATCTTCTGAATCCTGGACACCCCACCCCCAGATCAATAGTCCTGGATCTTTCAAGCCTGAATTCCTGAGTCTCTTCCCGCCCCTTTCCCCACTCCCACTGCCGGTTCAGACTCCGGGATCACTGGAACTCGAGAACCACCGCTGAGCTTCTGGGCTTCTGGATCCTAGCTCCAGCGACCCTTCCCACTCTCCAGCCCGGGGCGGGGTCGCCATAGTCTCCGAATTCCCAGACCCGGGCCCAACTTCCTGGTCCCTGTCCCCACCCCCAGACTCCAGGATGTTCCGCCTCCCGAGTCCCCCAGTCCAGGGCTCCCGGTACCCTCTCGGCTAGCGGAGGCCGGATGTTCTGTGGCTCAGCGAAGGCCCACGTGTCGTCGCGCCCTGACCCGCAGGCCCGCCTGGTACCTGGTACTCCATGCTGGGCTCCTGCGGCACCGGCCACGCGCTCAAGCCCCGCTGCGCCGCGACCTGGGTCGTTACGCCGCGCGCAGACGCCGCTGCCAGGGATAGAGCGGCGCGCAGGTGGTTCCGCGCCCGCGACATAGCCCCGGCGTCCTCGGCAGCGCGCTAGGCCCGGGCGGGAGACGCCCCGCCCCGCCCCTCGCCAATCAGCGCAGCGCCGCCTCACCCCGCCCCCCGCCAATCAGCGCAGCACCGCCCCGCCCGCCATCTGTCAGTACCGCCCTAAACTCTCGCGACCAGCCCCCTTGCGCCATTAAAATGCCGCACCTCTCGAGTGCATCATCCTGGTGAGGGGCAGGCCTCGGGACCATGTTTATGAGTGGCACGCTCCGGAGCGTCCCCTCCCTTAGCGGGCACGTACTCCTTTTGTCACCATCCTCCCAAAGCCCCCCGCAGCACGTCCCAAAATAGCCAGTCCCGGTCAGCAGCCCTCAGTCTCTGCTCCGAACAGGGATAGGATGACAGAGCTGCGGACACCTGGGAGACACCTCTAAACAGCTGCTGCTGTTTAGAGAATGGATTTGAGGGCCACCAGGGGATGGTAAGGCAGTAATCCTTCTTTTCTGTGAGTGAGTGAGGAGGATACCTATTTGTCGTCCTGAAGTTTTCAGAGCTTTCTCCCATCTATTAGCTTCTTGGCCCCACCTGCTACCATGAAAAAGTTGCATGGTGAAATCCTTTTGACAGCTGAGACCCAGAACCCGGGAGGAGGAAGCTGCAAACAACCCACTACGGAAAATCAGTCTGATAAAAGGCAGTCCTTCAAATGACTGATGGAGTTTCCGTACCTCCTTCCCCTCTCCCACTTCCCAGCATTGGGAGAAAATATTTATGAGAAATTGTTTGATTTCGAAATAAGCAAGTGATGTTTTGGGAAGAGTCTGTCATTGGCTGGACTTCTGCTCTTCACACACTGCTGGAGTGTCCCGACCCTGGCCCCGTGGGAGATAGAGAAGTGCCTTCCTCTCTTGGTTTCCTTATTTTTAGTCGTTGAAACTTTCTCTATACATATGCATGCATATAGTTTAATGACTGCATAAAAATAATCAAGAGACTGGACGCAGTGGCTCACATCTGTAATCCCAGCGCTTTGGGAGTCCACAGTGGGCAGATCATGAGGTGAGGAGTTCGAGACCAGCCTGGCCAAGATGGTGAAACTCCATCTCGACTAAAAATACAAAAATTAGCCGGGTGTAGTAGCAGGCGCCTGTAATCCCAGCTACTCGGGAGGTTGAGGCAGGAGAATTGCTTGAACCTGGGAAGCGGAGGTTGCAGTGAGCTGAGATCACACCACTGCACTCCAGCCTGGGTGACAGAGCAAGACTTTGTCTCGGAAAAAAATAAATCATGAGGCTTTAAATATTTTTATTTTGCTTACTCCCTCCCCCCTCCCCCCATACACACACAAACAGTTCCTCCTCTGGCAATCCTGTTGACAAGAAGCATATGTCCCACAGTTTTCTATGCTCATGAAACCAGACACACCTACACATCTATAGGGTCTTGCCAATGCAGGTGACAATGTTTTTTGCATCTTAGCTTTTCAAAAATTTTTATTTTTAGAGACAGGGTCCCAATCTATAACTCAAGCTGGAGTGCAGTGGTACAATCATAGCTCACTGCAGCCTTAAACTCCTGCCCTCAAGCAGTCCTCTCACCTGGGCCTACCAAAGTGCTGGGATCACGGGCATGAGTCACCATGCCTGGCTGCAACTTAACTTTCTTACTCAATGACAAGCTTATTATTTTCTAAGACATTTACTTAGCTCTTTTTTTTTTTTAAGATGGAGACAACACTTATTTATTTATTTATTTTTAGATGGAGTATTGCTCTGTCACCCAGGTTGGAGTGCAGTGGCGCCATCTTGGCTCACTGCAACCTCTGCCTCCCAGGTTCAAGCAATTCTCCTGCCTCAACCTCCCAAGTAGCTGGGACTACAGGTGCATGCCATCACACCCCGCTAATTTTTGTATTTTTAGTAGAGATGGAATTTTGCCATGTTGGCCCAGCTGGTCTTGAACTCCTGACCTCAGGTGATCCACCTGCCTCGGCCTCCCAAAGTGCTGGGATTACAGGCTTGAGCCACCATACCCACCCCTTCGCAAACACTTTTAGTACGTCTCTAGATTCAGACACTGCTGTAAACACTTCTGACACAGTTGCTCATTTAATCTTCATCACAAACCCATTAAATAGGTACTAATATTATCATATAGGCCCAAAGGAATAAAAGCATATGCTCAAGTCACAAAACCAAGATTTGACGTCTGGCCCCAGAGTCCTTATTCTTAGCCTCTGCACCTCCTTCCCTGTCTCCCCAGGGACACTGCTAATTCGGTGTCTTTAATGGCCGTGTGGCCTTCCTGGGAACATCCTGGATTTGCCTATGGAAAGGCATTCATTCTGCCTTCAGTGTTTTGCTGCTATGGATATGCATTTACATCGATGGGCTTAATTTCTGTGAGTTGGATTGCATGGAGGGGTCGGGTTGGCTCCAGGGATGTTTGCAATCCTTTTCCCCAATGCTGCTGTAGTCTTGGCATCCCAGCAGCTGTGTGTGAAGGAGGCACCCCTCTCCCAGGATGTCCCCAGACCATAGCGTGCAGAGAACCATCTCAGTGTTTCTCATTCCCCTGCTGCAGTGAACTTGAGCATCTTCCCATGCATTTATTTCAGTGAACTGCCTAACCCATCCTTGGCCCATTTTTCTAATGTCTGATGAGCTTCTTCATGTCAGTTATAATAGCCCTTTGTGGGCTGGACGCAGTGGCTCCCACCTATAATCCTAGCACTTTGGGAGACTGAGGCAGGAAGACTGCTTGAAGCCTAGAGTTCTAGACCAGCCTAGGCAACATGGTGAAACCCCCTTCTCTACAAAAAGCAAACATTGCTGGGCATGCTGGTGCACATCTCTAGTCCCAGTTATTTGGAGGCTGAGGCAGGAGTTTTTTTTTTTTTGAGACAGAGTCTCATTCTGTTGCCCAGGGTGAAGTGCAGTGGTGCAATCTCGGCTCACCACAACATCTGCCTCCTGGGTTCAAGCAATTCTCCTGCCTCAGCTTCCCGAGTAGCTGGGAATACAGGCGCCTGCCACCACCCCCAGCTAATTTTTGTATTTTTAGTAGAGACAGGGTTTCACCCTGTTGGGCAGGCTGATCTTGAACTCCTGACCTGGTGATTCACCCACCTCGGCCTCCCAAAGTGCTGGGATTACAGGCATGAGCCACTGCGCCCAGCTGACATTTTTTTTTTTCCTTTTTTTTTTTTTTGAGATGGAGTCTCACCCTGTCGTGCAGACTGGAGTGCAGTGGTGCGATCTCCACTCACTGCAAGCTCCACCTCCTGAGTTCACGCCATTCTCCTGCCTCAGCCTCCCGAGTAGCTGGGACTATAGGCGTCCACCACCACGCCCGGCTGATTTTTGTATTTTTAGTAGAGACGGGGTTTCACGTGTTAGCCCGGATGGTCTCGATCTCCTGACCTCGTGATCCATCCACCTCGGCCTCCCAAAGTGCTGGGATTACAGGCGTAAGCCACTGCACCCGGCCCAGCCGACATTTTTATACACATGGCCACGCTGTCCCCCAGAGGGGTACAAGTTTTCCCCACTTCAGCAGTGCATGAGCCAGGATTTCCTCACATCTTCAGCAACGCAGCCAGCTTTGATCCTGGCCAGATGTAAGGTGGAAAAATGGATTCTCTGAGTAGTTATCATTTACATTTATTTTATTGTGAAGGAGGCTGAGCACATTTTTGTGTTTAACAGCCGTCTGTGGCTGGGCATGGTGGCTCATGCCTGTAAGTAATCACAGTACTTTGGGAGGCTGAGGCGGTGGATCACCTCACGTTCAACATCAGTCAACATGGTGAAACCCTGTCTCTACTAAAAATACAAAAGTTAGCTAGGTGTGGTGGCACCTGCCTGCAATCCCAGTTACTTGGGAGGCTGAGGCAGAAGAATCGTTTGAACCTGGGAGGTGGAGGCTACAGTGAGCCAAGATCGTGCCACTGCACTCCAATGTGAGGGACAGCAAGACTCCATCTCAAAAAAAAAAAGCTGGCCGGGCGCATTGGCTCACACCTACAATCCCAGCTCTTTGGGAAGCCGAAGCGGGTGGACCATGAGGTGAGGGGTTCAAGACCAGCCTGACCAACATGGTGAAACCCCATCTCTACTAAAAATACAAAAATTAATCAGGCGTGGTGGTGTGTGCCTGTAATCCTAGCTACTAGGGAGGCTGAGGCAGGAGAATCACTTAAACCTGGGAGGCAGAGGTTGCAATGAGTCCAGATCACACCACTGTACTTCAGCCTGGGCAACAGAGTGAGACTCTGTCTCAGGGGAAAAAAAAAAAAAAAAAAAAAAAAGCTGTTTTGTTTCTTTTATAGCCCACTCACCTCCTTTGTGGCTTTTCAAATAAAAAGCCACAAATATTTATAGAAGGAACTGGAAGAAAGTGTAAAGGGAAAAAATCAAAGTGATCTTCATCATGCAGCTGGAGAGGGAACTGCCGTTGGCCTTTTGGTGCCCACGAAGGCACTGTGTTCCCTCTTTCCAAGAACAACAACAGAAACACAGCCATTGTTGGAGAGAAGAGAAAACAACGGGGGCAGGGGAACCAGTAAGTGGGCCGGTGCACACTCATGTGGGCAGATCTGCAGGTGCGTTTGGAGGGAAGGAGGGGCTGGGGTAGGAGCAGACTGAGGAACTCTGCCTTAACCCCCACCTTCCCACAGGGCAACGATGTCATTCATTCACTTATTCATTGGGAAGAAATTATCTCTGCCAGACCCTGGGCTAGATGCTGGGGTCACTGTGGAGAACAGAAGACAAGGTACTGCTCACAGAGCACCCAGACCCGGGGGTGAGAGGGCAGCAAAAAAATCCACAAAGGAATATACAGATTTACCAACCCTGATCAGGTCAGAGGGTAACCAGCAGAGTGGCAGGCTGAGGCTGAGAGCGGGCGAGCGAGCGCTGGGGCCTCAGATCTGCCTGGGATACTACACTCTCTCCTGCCCCGTCACACACTCAGGATTAATAAAACCCACAAGTTCACTGTGGCCTGGTCCCTACCTGCCTCTGGACTCATCCCCCACTTACAGGGCAGAGTCCCTGCCAGCTAGCAAGGACTTCAGCAATTGGCCTTGGCCTCTCCCACCTGCAAGCTTTTGCTTGCGACGTTTGCCTCTGCTGAAACACCCTTGCCTTGTTTTTGTCCTCTTTCCGTTTTTGGGGTGGGTTGTTTTTTGTTAACATTTATTAAGTAAGCACTAGGCTGGGAGCAGTGGCTCACGCCTATAATCCCAGCACTTTGGGAAGCCACGGTGGTTCAATCGCTTGAGGTCAAGAGTTTCAGACCAGCCTGGCCACAACGCTGAAACCCCATCTCTACTAAAATTACAAAAATTAGCTGGGTGTGGTGACGCACTCCAGGAGCACCACTACTTGCGAGGCTGAGGCAGGAGAATCCCTTGAAACAGGGAGGTGGAGGCTGCAGTGAGCCGAGATGGCGACACTGCACTAGAGCCTGGATGACAGAGACAGAGTAAGATACTGCCTCAAAACAAACATTTATTAAGCACTTATCCCTGTGTTTGGCACCTGAAATCTCATGAAAATTGTGTGAATTACAGATGATCCCTATTTTACAGGTGGAAAAATGAAAGCTCAGAGAGGTTAATCAACTCACCTAGGGTGATACAGCAGGCACATGGACGTGCCAGGGCCCACTCAAACCCAGATTACTGACCTTAATGTTGGTCCTTGCACCTCACCACCACCTGTCTGGTCACCCTGGCCCTCTCTGCTGTCGAACTGCTGTGTGACCATGGGCAAGACACTTCCCTCTCTGATCCTGTCTGACCCTCAGTCTCCTCTTTAGGAGAGTAAGGATTTCTTTCTTTTTTTTTTTTTTTTTTTGAGACAGTCTCACTCGGTTACCCAGGCTGCAGTGCAGAGACCTGATCTCGGCTCACTGCAACCTCCACATCCCAGGTTCAAGTGATTCTCCTGCCTCAGCCTCCCAAGTAACTGGGACTACAGGTGCCCACCATCACGCCTGGCTAATTTTTGTATTTTTAGTGGCGGCAGGGCTTCATCATCTTAGCCAGGCTGGTCTCGAACTCCTGATTTCATGACCCACCCACCTCGGCCTCCCCAAGTGCTGGGATTACAGGCATGAGCCACCACCCCCGGCCGTCTTACCAATTTTCAGAGGGAAAAAACGTAGAATTTTTTTTCAATTTGTTCTCACTCACTAAGCATGCTGGGTGCTGAGATGAGCCCTGTGAGGGGCTGGCAGCATCACCCCCAAGAAACTGAGGCTTAGAGAGGAAAGACCACCTTCCTGGTCACTGGGTTCTCCTACCTGGAAGGAGGCAGTTTTAGCTGAGGAAGGTTGTCTGGATGGGCCCTCCATGGTTCCTTCCCACCAGAACTTGTCAGCCACTGGCAAGGAGGCAGCCAGGGTCTTGGTACCTCTCATCCCTTGGTCTCCTGCTCCCCTTCTGGGTAGGGCACGAAGTGACACACACGTGTGGGCACCTCTGCCAAGCCACCTCTACCCAGGATTTAGCTGGAGTTGTCTCGTTGACCCAGAGAACGTGATTTGGGGAGACGCCAAGGCCTCCCCTCCCCTGACGGGACTGGGGGCAGAAGTTCTGGCCTCTCCAGTGTGCAGGGAGAAAGGTTTTACCTGATAGGTTCCTGCCCTCATCCTAGGATCAGCCCAGGGACTTAGCTTCCCTAGCGGGCTTCTGGAGTGGAGCATGGGACGGGTCAGAACCTCACCGCGAGTTAAATAACAACTGGGTAGAGGTTAAAGGTAAGCACGCAGGCAGGTAGGCGGGTGGGACGGGAGGGGGCTATGCTTGGGAGGGCTTCCAGACTTTGGGACTGGCTTTATCTGGCCTCTTCCAGGCCTCCTTATCCCAGCCCACCCACTTTACAGTTATGGCCCGTTTGCCCTTGCCCTGCCAGGGTGAGATCCTGGCCAGGGAGAGGAGTACACAAAGGACAGGGTGGACACGGGACACCCTTAAGAGTCCAAGTCTGCTGGAGGAAGAGGCTCTGTTTCACCAAATCACTTGGGCAAAAAGAAGCCAGGTAGCCGGCAGTGGTGGCAGACGTCCTTAATCCCAGCTATTCGGGAGGCTGAGGCAGGAAAATCGCTTGACGCCAGGAGGAGGTTGTAGTGAGCCGAGATCGAGCCACTGTGATCCAGCCTGGGCAACAGAGCCATGAGCCACTGTGATCCAGCCTGGGCGACAGAGCCAGAGTCTGTCTGAAAAAAATAAGCCAGACGCGGTAGCTCACGCCTATAATCCCAGCACTTCGGGAGGCTGAAGTGGGCAGATCACGAGGTCAGGAAATCGAGACCATCCTGGCTAACACGGTGAAACCC
>NC_045447.1:10727934-10770816 GCF_002776525.5 Piliocolobus tephrosceles
CTTTGCTATATGTAGTATACACTGTGAAATAAAACTAAGTAACATGTTCATCACCTCACATACTTATTTTTTTGTGATGAGAACATTTAAAGTCTATCCTCTGAGAAATTTTCAAGTCTACAATACATTATTATTAACTATAGTCACCACATTATATAGAACCTCAAAGCTTATCATCCTAACTGAAAATTTGTATCCTTTGACCAGCATGTACCCCTCTCCCTTCTCTCCTCCTTCCCTGCCCCTAGAAACCACCATTCTACTCTCTGCTTCTATGCATTCAGTGAAGTTTTTACTCTTTATACTTTTGTATTGTTTATTTTATTTTATTTTTTATCAGTAGTCTTGTTTTTTCTTTTGCAGTGAAAATAACAGTGACAAGAAGCCCACTGCCTGATTCACATAAGCAAGGCATGCTGCAGGGAAGACGGGGTTCTTATTAATATTTCCTTTCATGTGCTTACATATGAGTTATAGTTGCTAATCCTTTCCCACCGTTTAGCACCTAGTTAAAAGAAAGGCTGGCCGGGCGCGGTGGCTCAAGCCTGTAATCCCAGCACTTTGGGAGGCCGAGACGGGCGGATCACAAGGTCAGGAGATCGAGACCATCCTGGCTAACACGGTGAAACCCCGTCTCTACTAAAATACAAAAAATTAGCCGGGCGTGTTGGCGGGCGCCTGTAGTCCCAGCTACTCGGGAGGCTGAGGCAGGAGAATGGCGTGAACCCAGGAGGCGGAGCTTGCAGTGAGCTGAGATCTGGCCACTGCACTCCAGCCTGGGCGACAGAGCGAGACTCCGTCTCAAAAAAAAAAAAAAAAAGAAAGAAAGAAAGAAATGAATTCAGCGATCCTAGGGCCCTATAGCCTCAAGCCAACCTGGAGGGATCCCAAGGAGGTAAAAGCCTGAGGTGGGTGGGGCCAGCCTGAGCAAAAGGCCTGGAGGTCGGAAAGCACTCAGGGATGTTCAGGGCAGGGGAACTCGGGCCAACTGGCCTGCCCTCCAGTGCAAGCTGAAGAGCTCCCGCAGGACAGCCACCCACCGGCAGGTCCTCGGCTGCACTCCTAACGGCCACTCCAGGCAGCACAAAGGGGGCTCTGAGCTCAGCGGAGCCACCACACTGAGCCCTATTCATTCTCCTAGGGGTGCCAGAAACTGCCCTGGCGCCCGGGCCAAGAGCAGACGGGCCCCAGCACTGACGAGGTGCCTCTGCCGCAGCAACACAGCATCTCTGTGGTTGGGATTCCCAGGTCTTATGCCTTGTGCGTGCCTGTCAGGATTCCCTGTCCTGTACCAATCTGCCCCTTATCTGTGCCTATCTCTCAGCAGCCACAGCCAGGGCTCGCGGAGGCTGGACCTGCGTTTGCCTCTCTCGCCCTCCCAACAACCCAAGGAAGTGGGGGCTGCGGTGGGTGCATTTCACAGATGAGGAAACTGTGGCCCAGAGAGGCAAAGTGTTGTGTACGGGATCACACAGCAAGTCGGGAGCAGGCCTGGCCAGGAAGCAGCATAGCCTTGGCAGCTAACCCAAGTCACACTGCAACCCCCTCCCAGGAGAGAAGCCGGGGACTTACCTTCTATCTTCTGCTAGGGGATACCAGCCGGGGAGTTAGGACACTTGGTTGTCGGTCTGTCCATTGTCTGCCTCTGCTTTTTTTTTGTTTTGAGATGGAGTCTTGCTCTGTCACCCAGGCTGGAGTGCAGTGGCACAATCTCGGCTCACTGCAACCTCCACCTCCCTGGTTCAAGCAATTCTCCCGCCTCAGCCTCCCGAGTAGCTGGGATTACAGGCGCCCGCCACCACGCCCAGCTAATTTTTGTATTTTTAGTAGAGACAGGATTTCACCATGTTGCTCAGGCTGGTCTCGAACCCCTGACCTTGTGATCCACCCACCTCGGCCTCCCAAAGTGCTGGGATTACAGGCGTGAGCCACCGTGCCCAGCCCTTTTTTTTTTTTTTGAGTTTTTGAGATAGGGTCTCCCCCTGTCGCCAGGCTGGAGTGCAGTGGTGTGATCTCGGCTCACTGCAACTTTTGCCTCCCTGGTTCAAGCAATTCTCCTGCCTCAGCCTCCCGAGTAGCTGGGAATACAGGTGCCCACCACCACACCCGGCTAATTTTTTAAAATGTATTTTTAGTAGAGACGAGGTTTCACTATGTTGGCCAGGCTGTGCTCGAACCCCTGACCTCAGGTGATCCACCTGCCTCGGCCTCCCAAGATGCTGGGATTGCAGGTGTGAGCCACCATGCCCGCCCTGGGGCTGTTACTGTTAATGGAGGATGCAGGAAGTGCCCTATCAGATGGCAGTGGACTCCTCTCACAGCCCGGGTTGCCATCCTGGGGTCCAAGATAAAATGCCGAACCCCTGCAGGTTGGCTGCATACCTCCCACTTCTCCCCATTCTAGAAATCAGGTGACTGAAGCTTCGGAGGTGGAAGTAGTTGGGATTGGAAGTCCTGGGTCTTGGGCCCCGCCCCAAGCCCCAGCAGCTGCTGACACCCTTTGCAGATGTTCAGGATGACCGTGGAGGGGAGGTTGCATTTCCTCATCATGGTCTGCCCACCTGAACCTGCACACATGGTAAGTTTGTAGTGTGGAAAGGCACCAGCCCATGGGTTAAGGGGCCTAGAAGGGAGAGTTGTGACCCAGTCTGGGCCAGCAACCAGCTGTGTTACCTGGGGGAATCCCTCTGCCTCTCTGTGCCTCGGTTTCACCATCTCTGTCCAGTGGGTACAGTGGACACATGATGACATCTCCCTGATAGCTTGGAAAGCGGTGACTCTGCTTTGGTAGGCACCGATTCTGTGCCAGGCCCTACACCAACGGCTAAAGCTGGTGAAGTGAGCACTGCAAGTACCCCCGGTTCACAGGGAGGACATCACACCATGGCAAAATGGCCAGCCAAGAGTGGAACTTGGGTCTGGGTGGCCCAGAGTCCACAGGCCTGATCACAGCACTCTCCAATCTGCGGCTGCCAGTCCCTCTCCTGGGTACAGAGGCTGAGAAGCAACTGCCCTGCACACAGGCCTGACTCCCCTCACCTTCCCAGCCCCGACGGCCAGGCCCCCTGACAGCTAGGCCCCCTGACAGCTGTTGGCAGGTCCCCAGCGGCCCCCAGCCCACTGGGCTCTGTTCCCAGAGCCTGTGGCCTGTTCCTTAGACCTTCCAGGTCCCATGGGCTTGCGGTCTGCCCCCTGCCCCTGCTGCTGAGGCCAAGGAGGCGGCCCACAGGGGCTGGGGCTAGGAGAGGCCCCAGCCCCCGCCCCCTGCGGAGAGGGTGGGGAGGGTGGAGCTGTGGGAGTTTCACTGGTTTAAAAATACACAGAGGAAGCGAGTGAGAGAAAGGGGAAGGGGAGGTGGGAGAGGCACCTCAACTTTGATGTCCAGAGCCTTGAGCGGCCACTCTCAAGCTGGCCAAGGGCTTCACACAACTTGCCAAGATGACAGAGGGGACCAAGAAGACCAGCAAAAAGTTCAGTGAGTGCGGGGTGCCGTCTTCACTGTCCTCCATCCCTGGCTGTCCTCTGGGCCTCTCTCTGCATCTGTTTCTTCATCACTGTCTTCATTTCCGTTTCTCTCTCTCTCACTGTTTTTCTTTTTTTGTTTTTCACCTTTGGACGCCAGTGTCTCTGTCACCCAGGCTGGGGTGCAGTGGCACAAATCTCGGCTCACTGAAGTCTTGACCTCCCAGGCTCAAGTGATCCTCCCACCTCAGCCTCTTAAGTAGCTAGGCAAGTAGTTAGGACTCCAGGCACAATTTAACTTTTTTTTTTTTTTGGCTGGGTGCAGTGGTGGCTCACGCCTCTAATCCCAGCACTTTGGGAGGCCGAGGCCGGGGGATCACCTGAGGTCAGGAGTTCGAGACCGGCCTGGCCAATGTGGTGAAACCCATCTCTACTAAAAATACAAAAAATTAGCCGGGTGTGGTGGCAAGCGCCTGTAATCCCAGCTACTCAAGAGGTTGAGGCAGAAGAAACGCTTGAACCTGGGAGGTGGAGATTGCAGTGAGATTGCACCACTGCACTCCAACCTGGGCAACACAGCAAGACTGCATCTCAAAAAATAAGTAAATATAAAAAAAAAAGTAAGCAATAAAATTGATTTTTTTGTTTTTTTTTTGTAGAGTCCGGGGTGGGGTCTCACTTTGTTGCCCAGGCTGGTCTCGATCTCCTGGGCTCAAGCCATCCTCCTGTTTCCAGCCTTGTTTCTCTTTCTCTTTGTCCATCACTGTCTCTCTGCAGACATCTCTGCTTCTGGGCGTCCCCGTGGCTTTCTGGCTGTCATTCTGGCCCCGCATCTCTCTCTCTCTCTCTGACTCATTGACTTCATTCTCCATCTCTGTGCTTCTCTTGTCTCTGTCTCTTTGTCTCCCCACCGTGTCTCTCGATCTCTGCAGTCCACTGTGTCTCTGGCTGTCTCTGACCTCGCAGCTGGGCAGGGGAGGCCTTCGCACACTCCATCCCCCATCCACAGGCCTGGGCTCACATGGGATCCCAGGTGGGGAGTTACTGGGGTGCAGGCGGATGGGGGTGTCATGGAATCCCAGGTGGGGAGTTACTGGGGTGCAGGGGGATGGGGTGTCATGGAATCCCAGGTGGGGAGTTACTGGGGCGCAGGGGGATGGGGGTGTCATGGAATCCCAGGTGGGGAGTTACTGGGGTGGCAGGGGGATGGGGGTGTCCTGGGATGCTGTCCCACATTCCCAACAGCAGTGAGGCTGGGAGCTGACATTTGGGTAGGGAAAGAGCCCAGAGCTACTAGAACCAGGCTCCAGGGTGAGGGGCCACACTGGCCCACTGCTCTGTTTGCCTGTGTCTGTCCTTCCCAGTCCCAGCAAACTTTTTCTGTCTCCTGATTGCTTTGATCTGACCCCACCAGGGTGGGGGACAGGTGGTGTAAAGGGCAGCGATTATGACTGCATTTCCCAGATGGCAATGCTGAGGCCCAGAGACTTGCCTGAGGTCACACTGGCTATTGAGCAGGGCCTAATCCCAGACCCTGGACTCTGGCCTCAGTTTCCCTCCTGGCCCCCACTATCTCCTCCAAACACCTGGTGCCCAGGAGGCAAAACCAGTGATGCTGAGAAAGAAGGTGGTTGGGGGTCCTCCCTCTGGCCACTGATGCAATTTCTACCCCCACCGCATGCAGCGGAAGGGCAGAGCGGCCACATTTGCGATCACGTTTCTCGGGAGACCAAGGCAATAACCAAATGGGGCCAGCAGGGCTGGGAAGCAAACCCCTGAACACTGACCCAGCTGTGCCGAGCCCTTGGCCTGTGTCCAGGCTCAGCCGCGGCCTTGCTGTGTGACCCTGGGGGTGTCCCTCCCCATCCCTGGACCTCAGTTTCCTCTTTTGTCAACTGGGGGCATCCTACCTGCATCCCAGCGCGGGTGCGAGGAGCCGAGGAGGTGGAGGATGCTGAGGATGTGGAAAATGCCACATTTTCTCATCTGGGGGCTATGGGGAAGTCAGTTGGTGGTGGCTGTGAGAAGGGACAGTCCCACAGCTGAGGGCAGGGGTAGGGAACTCACATGTACCCCTGTGGAAACCAGGAGATGGTATCACCCCAGCTGTTCCTCTTGAGTCTGGAGTTGGGCTCAGCTGACAGGAAGGCAAGAACCACAGAGAGTGCGACCCTCAGGCTCGCAACAACCCCCACCTCATTCCACCCCCACCCCAGGTGCACAGAGGCTGGCTGGAACACCCCCCGACCCCCTACATGAGCACAAAACACGCATACCTGCTCCACCTACCAGCAGCATGACCTCAGTTCATTACACTGCTCTGAATCTCAATTTTCACATCTGGAAAATGGGAATTAAACTGTGTCACCGAGTTATGCTGAGAATTCATGCAGCACATGTTTGGCAGATGCAGAATCATTTTCAGAAATTTAAAAATTATTATTATCAGTGGCCGGGCATGGTGGCTCACCCCTGTAATCCCAACACTTTGGGAGGCTGAGGCGGGTGGATCCCTTGAGGTCAGGAGTTTGAGACCAGCCTGGCCAACATGGTGAAACCCTGTCTCTACTAAAAGTACAAAAATCAGCTGGGCGTGGTGGCACGTGCCTGTAATCCCAGCTACTTGGGAGGCTGAGGCAGGAGAATCGCTTTAACCCAGGAAGCGGAGGTTGCAGTGAGCCGAGATTGCACCAGGGCACTCCAGCCTGGGTGACAGAGCGAGACCCTGTCTCAAAAGAAAAAATAATAAATAAATAAATAATTATTACTATTAGAGACAGGTTCTTGCTCTGTTGCCCAGACTGGAGTGCAGTGGTGCCATCATAGTGCACAGCAACCTTGAACTTCTGGGCTCAAGCCATCCTCCTGCCTCAGCCTCCCAACTAGCTGGGATTACAGGCACACACCAGCACATCCAGCTAGCTTTATTTATTTATTTATTTATTTAGAGATGGAGTCTCAGTGTTGTCGCCCAGGCTGGAGTGCAGTGGTGCAATCTCGGCTCACTGCACCCTCCACCTCCAGGGTTCAGGCAATTATCCTGCCTCAGCCTCCCAAGTAGCCGGAATTACAGACATGTACCACCATGCCTGGCTAACTTTTGTATTTTTAGTACAGACAGGTTTTCACCATGCTGACCGGGCTGGTCTCAAACTCCTGACCTCAGGTGATCCACCCGCCTCAGCCTCCCAAAGTGCTGAGATCACAGGTGTGAACCACAGCACCCAGCCTTACTTTTTTATTTTTTGTAGAGACAGGGTCTTGCTATGTTGTCCAGACTAGTCTCGAACTCCTGACCTCAGGTGATCCACCCGCATCAGCCTCCCAAAGTGCTGGGATTACAGGCGTGAGCCACCATGCCTGGCCTAAGCTTTTCTTTAATTCTCACATTGCCCTAGGAGGTAGGTGTTGGAATCTCTATTTTACTGATGTGGAGAATGAGGCTCAGCTTAGAGAGGTCAAGTGACTTGCCTAAGGTCACACAGCTAGGATGTGAAAGAGCAGGAATTCAAGTCCAGGACTATGTGATCCCAAAGCTCCCATCTTATACCACTTCCAGGGCTGTGTTAACAATTAGAAGGGGTATCCAGGAAGCCCCCAGCCCTCTTTAGCCCCTCACCAAGTGAAACTGCAGGAATTGTTCATTATTATTACTGATGTTGACATTGTCATTTCCTTCTTTTCCTTCCCTTCCCCTCTGCTAGAGTTCTTCAAGTTCAAGGGCTTTGGGAGTCTCTCCAACCTCCCTCGGTCCTTCACTCTGAGACGATCCTTAGCTCCCATCAGTAGGCAGTCCCATTTGGAGCCTGACACCTTTGAAGCCACGCAGGATGACATGGTGACAGTGCCCAAGAGTCCTCCAGCCTATGCCCGCTCCAGTGACATGTACAGCCACATGGGCACCATGCCTCGCCCCAGCATCAAGAAAGCACAGAACTCACAGGCTGTCCAGCAGGCCCAGGAAGTGGGTCCCAAGCCCAACCTTGTACCCCGAGGTGTACCCGACCCCCCAAGCTTGGAGGCAGCCAAGGAGGTGATGGTGAAGGCCAATGGCCCTCTAGAGGACATCCCAGCAATGGAACCCAACTGTTCAGCAGTGGAGGTAGACCCCATCAGAAAGTCTGAGGTCCCCACAGGAGACACAGAAGAGGAGAGACCTCCCAGGGACGTGCACTCAGAAAGGTAGGTGCCCAGGGACTTGCTGGGACCTACAGGGATGGCTTCTGTTTTTCTTTTCTTTTCTTTTCTTTTCTTTTTTTTGACACAGAGTGTTGCTCTGTCTCTCAGGCTGGAGTGCAGTGGTATGATCTTGGCTCACCGCAACCTCTGCCTCCCAGGTTCAAATGATTCTCCTGCCTCAGCCCCCTGAGTAGCTGGGACTACAGGCACCTGCCACCACGCCTGGCTAATTTTTGTATTTTTAGTAGAGACAAGGTTTCACCATGTTGGCCAGGCTGGCCTTGAACTCCTGACCTCAGGTGATCTGCCTGCCTTGGCCTCCCAACGTGCTGGGATTACAGGCATGAGCCACTGCGCCTGGGCTTCTTTTAAACCCAGTACACATCTGGGTTAAAAAGAAAAAACCTACACATTGACCGGGTGCTTACTGTAGACCAGGCACTGTGATAAACCCTTTACTAGTAATTAGCAAAATAAAACTGGCAAGGTGAGACTGTTACTGTTTCCATAGGACAGATGAGGAAGCTGAGATTCACATAATGATGTCATCTGCCTCAGTCAGGGTGCACATTTGCTAATGACAAAGCCAGCATGTGAACCGAGACTCCCCTGCCTCCAAAGCCCCAGTCAGCCTCTAGCATGGGCCCTCAGCTGCTGGATGGATCCTAAACCCAGTCACTAGACCCCTGCCCTGAACCCCCTCACCCAAATCGTCACCATTAGTTCTGCTGGACAATACCTCCACCTAGTCTAGAAAACCATTTGTTAGTTTGGTTATAGGGTGAGTTGAGTTCATGCAAAAATACAAATTGTGATAATAGGACAATAGCTCTCATTTAGTAAGCATTTTTATTGGGTATCAGAACAAATATCTCCCTGAAAACTCAGTAGAAGATTCAGTCATTAAGGCTGGGTGCGGTGGCTCATGCCTGTAATCCCAGTATTTTGAGAGGCTAGGAGTTTGAGACCAGCCTGGCCAACATGGCGAAACCCCATCTCTACTAAAAATACAAAAACTAGCAGGGTGTGGTGGCATGTGCCTATAATCCCAGTTACTAGGGAGGTGGAGGCATGAGAATTGCTTGAACTCGGGAGGTGGAGGTTGCAGTGAGCCGAGATCATGCCACTGTGCTCCAGACTGGGCAACAGAGCAAGACTCACTCTCGAAAAAAAAAAAAAAAAAGATTCAATTATTAGCCCCATTTACAGATTGGGAAACTGAGACTCAACCAAGGTTACACAGAGCTGGGATTTGAACAGAATCTGCTTGCCTCCAGAGGCTGCACACTTATGTACCACATTGGACTCACCACCTTCTCAACCCTAGGGCCATGTTTTTCACATCCCGGGAGACCCCTCAATCCCAGCCAAAGGCGTCCCCAACTTTTCAATCCTTAGAACCTTTGTATCAACCACACCAGTCACATGTGCCTGTCGAAATAAAGAAAAAAAGTCAGCTGGCCGGGCGCAGTGGCTCACGCCTGGAATCCCAACACTTTGGATGGCCGAGGTAGGCGGATTACGAGGTCAGGAGTTTGAGACCAGCCTGGCCAAACAGACCAGCCCGACCAACATGGTGTAACCCTATCTCTACTAAAAATACAAAAATTAGCCAGGCGTGATGGCGTGCACCTGTAATCCCAGCTACTCGGGAAGCTGAGGCAGGATAATTGCTTGAACCTGGGAGGCAGAGGTTGCAGTGAGCCAAGATCGCGCCATTGCACTCCAGCCTGGGTGATAGAGCGAGACTCCAACTCAAAAAAAACAAAAAAAATCAAAAGCCAGCTGAGCAAAAGTAATTGTAGGGCCAGTTGTGGGACCTTTCTTTCTTTCTTTCTTTTTCTGGTAACTGTCTTGAGCAGCTTCTTCCTGAGACACCAAGCACAGCCTCTGTCTCTGAGCTGTAATTGCCTAGACCCCTGATCAGCGAAGAGGACCATGTAAAGGGGTAGAGTGAATCCAGTCCAGATTCTGCCTCTTACTGGCTGCATGAGTGGACAAATCTGCTCTTCTCTTGGAGCCTCAGTTTCTCATCTGATAAATGGACATAACAATAGCACCTACCTGGTCGGGTTGTGGTGAGGATTCAAGAATAACATACCTGTAAAATTTCAACACAGTGGCTGGCATGCTGCACTCAGTAAATGGGAACGCTATATTTACGATTAATAGAACTCATGTTTTTCCACCATTCCTGGCTGCCTTCTGCCATCCCCTCCTACATTTGCCCTCATTCGGGAGTAGAGGACCAAGATTGTATGTAGGGGAGAGGGCTTGATGATGGGTCCTGGGGCGTTCTAAGGCACCCCAAGGTATGAGACTGCACCAGGAGCCTGGCCCCTCCCACTCAGGGAAGCCGAGTTTCGCGGGAGCGGGGCGGGGCGGGGTGGGGCGAGGTGAGGCGGAGTTGAGGGCGTGTATGGGGGCGTGGCCTAACCCAGGCTGCGCGGAGAGCTGTTGGGGAAGCGAGCTTCCGAGCCTGGCGGGCGAGGCGGAGGGGTGTGCTAGGGGGCGCGGCCTGTCCAACACGGACTGATGGGGAGGGGGCGGAGCGAGACCGGAGGCGGAGCGAGACCGGAGGCGGAGAGCGGTGTCCGAGGCGGGGAGCGTCCTTCTCTGCCTGTGAAGTAGGCGGTGGAGCGGGGCCAGGCAAGGAGCGCAAGGGCGTGTCTGGGGGCGTGGTCTACAGGTCAGTCTCCGCCCCCGGAATCCGGCACTGAACTCCGCAGCCCCCTGGCCTGAGAAAGGCGGGAGCCGCTGGGCTTAGGAGGTGCCCGTGCTGCAGGCGGCGACAGCGGGGGAAGCATGACTGCTGTGGGCCGAAGGTGCCCCGCGCTGGGGTCCCCAGGGTGAGTGACCGAGCTGGGCCTGAGGAGGGCCAGCGGGGAGCAGGAGAGGTCGAAGGAGGAAATCTGCACCCCTGGGGCAACTGACAAATTTGGGGGTGGGGTTAGCATCAGGGACTTTTCTAAGCCAGCTTTCTTTGGGTGTAATTTTATCACCGCAGGTCAGGCATCTACTTATCTACTCTACACAACAGCTCCAGGAGAGAAGTACTATTATCACCCCCATTTTATAGATGAGGAAAGAAAGACTTGCCTGCCGAGTTTGACACAGCCGGTGAGCGTCAGAATCAGGGTTTAATCCCAGCTTCCTGGCCCATGCTTAACACCTGGGCAACACATCCCTCTCCAGCAGGGCTAGGGCCGCTGAGAATGGTGGTCGTGAGAAACGTTGAGAATGGCAAGTGCAGGACCCAGCCCAAGCCTTCTTGCTCTGTGGACAGAGCTCTGGTGGGCCTAGCAGTGCTTCTGGCATCATGCTTAGCCAGGAGCTGACCAAGGAAATGGAGAGACTCTTCCCCTCCAGCATCTAGAGTGTCCCGAGGAGGATGGGGTTAGCGGACCAGATTGAGCCCCCTTCTGGTGCCCCGGGACCCAGTGCTCCATCTGCACTGGTGGCTCACGGTTGAACATTCCTTCCAGAAGTCCCTGAACCTCAGCCCTGTGCCCTGGAGTTGGGGGAGCAGCCTGGTCCGTGAGATCTCAGACTAGCCCTGCCCCACTCTGGTCCTCAGTGTCCCCAGTAGTTCAGATGGGCCTGAGATGGTCTCTGAGGATCCATCCAGTTTGGGGAGGAGGACATTAGGGAATTGCCAGTGAGCAAGTTCGGGGGCCCTGTTCCTGAGTGTCTAGAGGAGGCCATCCCAGGCCTAAGCTGGGGAGACAGTGTCCCTCCCCCACCCCTGGGGAGGCAGGGTGCACCTGGAGCAGGAGGAAGGAAGGGGAAAAGGTGAGGCTGCAGGGGTTTCCTGGTGTCCTGTTCCCTGCTGAGATCATGGGGATGAAGAGGAAGGAGGGAGGAGGGACCTTTAGCTCCCCCCTCAAAAACAAGGAAAGCATCAGCCTAGCCTGCCTCCTACCTCCCAAGGACCCTCAGTCTTCTGCAGGTCCCAGAGAGGCACCCTCGCTCCTCAGTCCATCTTACAGAGGAGGAAGCAGAAGCCTGGAGAGGGACAAGAAGCCCAGCACTTCCTACCCCATGCCCACTCACACTGGAATTGTCAGGCGAGGGTCCTACCAGGCGTGATCACCAGCTGACAACAAGCGAGCACCTGACAGGTGTTGTCTAGCTCATGGGGCCTGTGAGGTGGGAGCCTCTACTTGCTCCATTTTGCCAGAGAGGAGACTGAGGCTCAGAGAGGGGAAGGGACTCTCCTGGAGTCACAGAGAAATTGGGTGTCAGGCCTGACTGTTTGATCCCAGGCCTGACTAGCTCCTAAGCCCATGCTCTTAACCACTAGGTCACATTTCCCCTCCTGCAAGTAAAAATCTCAAAGCTTTTTCTTTTCTTTTCTTTTATTTATTTATTTATTTATTTATTTATTTTTTTGAGATGGAGTTTCACTCTTGTTGTCCAGGCTGGAGTGCAATGGCGTGATCTCGGCTCTCCGCAACCTCCGCCTCCTGGGTTCAAGCATTTCTCCTGCCTCAGCCTCCCGAGTAGCTAGGATTACAGGCATGTGCCACCACGCCTGGCTAATTTTTTTTTTTTTTTGTATTTTTAGTAGAGACGGAGTTTCTCCATGTTGGTCAGGCTGATCTCGAACTCCTGACCTCAGGTGATCCGCCCGCCTTGGCCTCCCAAAATGTTAGGATTACAGGCGTGAGCCACCGCGCCCAGCCAGCTTTTTCTACCATTATTTCAAATGACTTCCCATGACCTCCTGGAAAGGAACCTATTTTGCAGATGAAGACATTGAGATTTTTGTGAGGCTAATAACTTGCTTGAGGTGATGCAGTTAGTTGAGTTGGAATGATACTCATTTTCATGTTGACTGAGGTACAGCTATGCCTCAGACACTGTTCTAGGTTCTGGGAGATAGCAGTGAGCATGGCAGACAAAACCCTGCCCTCATGGAGTCCCCATTCCAGGGCAGGGGAGACAGATGATAGACAAGATAAATGAGTTCTGTGGTCGACTAGAAGAGAAAGGACTTACCGAGAAAATTTAAAATCAGCTCTAGAATTGGTTGACGAAAGCAGGGAGTGCCTGGCGGTGCCAATTTAAGAAGGTTAGCGGGAAAGAAAGGTTCAGTGAGGAAGTGATGTCTGAACAAAGGAGACGAAGGACAGACCCTCTTGGTGTCTGGGAAGGGGCACACCAGGCCGAGGGAACAGCAGGTATAAAGGCCCTGAGGTGGCATGTTTGGGGAACAGCAGAGACCAGTGTGGCTGGGGCAGAGCAAGGTGGGGAAGACAGGGAGGGGTGGTCTGGGAGGCTGGGATGGAAATGGGCACAGATAACATAGGGCCTGGAAAGGCCCAGCGAGGACCTGGCTTTGGCTCTGAGCAAAACGGGAGCCATTGCTGGCCTTGAACAGCGACAGGCCCTGCTGTGACTTATGTTTTTAAAAGACCTCTTTTTAGGAGGATCTTTTCTATGTTTGATATTTTTTTGAGACAGGGTCTCATTCTGTTGCCTAGGCTGGAGTGCAGTGGCTCAATCATAGCTTGTGGCAGCCTTGAACTTTTAGGATAATCTGATTGCTGTTCTGTGTCGCTTTTTAGTGCCTCATCTGAGTGTCCTTTGCCTCCCACCCAGAGATCCAAGCTCACTCCCAAGGGGCTGTTTGGAAGGAAATGGAGACTTGAGAACCAGGGGTACCCGGTGTTGCCCCTGCCACAGACCTGGTGCCAGGCACTGAAAACAGGCCAGGATACTCCCCCACCCCCCACCCATTTCCTTTTGGAATGTTGATTCTGGTCCAAGAATTCCCAACTCTCCCCAGAGTCCCACGACCCTCTCGGCCCTGCAGGGTGACGTCAGCTGCCAGGCATCTGGTAGCGATTACCCACCAGGGGAGGGGGTCGTGGTGGGCCCCGTCTGTGCAGCCTCTTCAGGCTCTGGGAGGCTGGTCCTTGTCTTCCGAAGGGGCCCAGCTGCTCCTGGCTCTCATTTCCTGTGGAGACTTTCTCACAGTCCTTGAGACCCCCGGACGCCTTGGGCTGTGGGAACTGGGCTGGTTTGGGAAGGATGGGCTGTTCCCCCGACCCCTAGCTGGATCCACATCCCCCCAAACCCTCAGGGGACCCTGTTGCAGGCTGCTGGACCTGTGTGGGGGTGAGGGCTGGGGAGGATAGGGGTCAGGTACAGCAGTAGCTCAGAGGCCCACTGACTGTGTGACCTTGAGCAAGTCCCTTTTCCTCTCTGAGCCTTAGTTTCCCCATCAGTAAATTGGGGACAATGACAGCAGCTGCTTCATAGAGTCACTGTGAGGATAGGATATGTCAGGTAAAGCATTTATTCTGGGCTTGGCCCAAGTAAGTACCAGTAAACAGGAGCTACTCATGCTGTGGAAGGGGAAACTGAGGCCCGATGAGAGGGACTTGCCCAGAGCCACGCCACTTCCTACCTCCCAGCTGAGGGCCCGCTCAGGCTCCACCCCATTTCCTCTTCCTGACTTTGGTTCTGGGCTCTGGTTGAAATGTTTTTTTGTTTGTCTGTTTCTTTGCCTTCCCTGTCTAGCTTCTCCTCCTCTCCACCCAGAAGTGGCTCCCAATATCTGGGGGGGGGGGGGGTCCACCCATGTAAGGAACAGAGCAGAGAATTAGACATCAGGCCAACTGGTTCTAGTCTGAGCAGCTGCATGCCCTGGGTCAAGTTACAAGCTTCAGTTTTCTCCGCTGTAAAATGGGGCTTTGAGATCACAGGCAGTCCATCAGCCGCTAGCGCTCAGTAGATGCCTTTTGTTTTCGCTCTCTTTGGCAGGTTTTGAGACTCGGGTGGCAGCTCTCAGGGCCCAGCATCCTCAGCTCCGCCCTGGGAAGAATGGCCTTCTCCTCACAGGGCTGTCGCCCGTCCTGAGCTCCTGCTGGACACCCCAGCCCTTTCAGGAAGACTGAGGGCTCTAGACGGTGGAGAGGGAGCAGGATGTGCTGGACACAATAGTGGCCCATCTTGGGGAGTAGGGCAGGGCTAAAGCCAAGAATCATCCCGGCAGGGAATCCCACAGGCCCCGTGGCTAGTATCCTGGGCGAGATGGGGCTTTCCACCTAGCTCTCTTTGCCCAGGGTCTTTAAGGACTGAGAAGCTCAGAGCAGGCAGGTGCCTGTTGCTTCTCTGCAACAGTGAAGATGGGCATGAAGGAAGGAGTGAAGATGGGCATGAAGGAAGGAAAGAGGCTGGGCACAGGGCTCACGCCCGTAAACCCAGCCCTTTGGGAGGCCAAGGCAGGTGGATCACCTGAGGCCAGGAGTTCAAGACGAGCCTGGCCAACGTGGTGAAACCCCATCTCTACTAAAAATACAAAAACTGGCCGGGCATGGTGGCACGCACCTGTAGTCCCAGCTACTTAGGAGGCTGAGGCAAGAGAATCACTTGAACCCGGGAGGCGGAAGTTGCAGTGAGCCGAGATCATGACACTGCACTCCTGGGCAACAGAGCAAGACTCCATCTCAAAAAAAAAAAAAAAAAAAAGGGAGGAAAGCAACTTCAGCCCCCCCAGGAGGGGCAGGGTGGGAGGGTGGCTGATCTTCGTGGATAGAGGCTGGGGCAGCAAGAGGAGCCCCACATGGGCCAGGGAACTTGCACCCCCCCTTCTCATGCCCTTCTGGGGAGATAGTTCTACTGTGCCCACTTTACAGATGAGGAAGCTGAGCTTCAGAGAGGGAGGGCAGGGAGCCAGGGATTGGGGGCAGGGGAAAAGCTGAGAGGCAGGTGGCAGAGCTTGGGGAGGTTTCCACTTGAGGTTTCCATATGTCCAGGCCTCAAGGCCCAAGGGAACAGACAGGGACAGACAGCACACAGGCCTCTGCAGAGGACCAGGCCACCATCATGAAAGAGGGCCAGGGTGGGGCAGGACAGCAGCCTCTCCCCACCCCTTCTCCTACAGGACCTCTGGGGGAACGTCACCCTTCCTTCTGGCCCAGGATGAAGGCTCTGAAGGTAAAGCTTAGATTTAAACTTCTACGTTTAAATGCATTGGGGGAAAAGAAGCATAATGGGCTTTAATTACTGCTCATTAATCCAATTAATTAAGCTAATGTATGCAGTAAGTGGTATCAGTTATCAGAACAAATCAGTTAATACAGGCAGTGAAAGGGGTTGGTTATTTAAATAATTAATGCTGATGATTAATGACACTGATTTAGCTCAATTGTCACTATTATTTATTAATTGATTTCACCACTAATACGGCAGGAGAAGTCTCTTTTAGGTTTGTAAAATGAGGAATAAATAAATTAATTAGTGGAGCTGAGTTTTAAAAATGGATGCTTTGATTCCGGGATTTGATCATTACAATGGGAGGGAGAGTTTTCTAGAAATCCCCAAGCAAACTGAACTCTGAAGGCTGCGTAGGAGTGACCAACCCTAGCCAAAAAGGAGAGAGAACATTCCAGGCAGAGGAAACAGCACATACAAAGGCCCTGAGGCTGCAGGGGGTGGAGCTCTTTGGAGTCACAGATGGCCCAGCCAGGAGGACTAGACTTTGTCCTCAGGGCTGCAGGGGGCTGCTGTGACACTCATTCACTCATTCATTCATTCATTCAAAAAAATGTATTTACTAAGTTCCTGATGGTTCCTGACATTGTCTAGACAGAAACATAAACCCTTGTCCTTGTGGGGCTGGCATTCTAGTGAGAGGAGCTAGTCCCTACAGGAGAGGAAATGCGTGCTAAGTCAGATGAGGGGTCAGGGCAAAATTAAGCAGGGAAGGGAATGTAGGAGTTGGGGAAGATCACACTTTCAGAAAGGGTGGCCAGAAGGCCTTGCTGAAAAGGGGACATTTTAGTGAAGAACTGAAGGAGGGGCTGGGTGTGGTCGCTCACACCTGTAATCCCAGCACTTTGGGAGGCTGAGATGGGAGGATCACCCAGCCAGGAGGTCGAGGCTATGGTGGCCATGATCTCACCACTGCATCCCAGCCTAAACAATAGAGCGAGACTCTGTCTCAAAAAAAAAAAGAACTGAAGGGCCAGGCACGGTGGCTCATGCCTGTAATCCCAGCACTTTTGGGGAGGCTGAGGCAGGCAGATCACCTGAGATCAGGAGTTCAAGACCAACCTGGCCAACATGGCGAAACCCCATCTCTGCTAAAAACACAAAAAATTAGCCCGGCGTGGTGGTGGTCACCTGTAATCCCACCTACTTGGGAGGCTGAGGCAGGAGAATTGCTTGGACAGGGGAGGCGGAGGTTGCAGTCAGCCAAGATCGCACCACTGCACTCCAGCCTGGGCGATGGAGTGAGACTCCATCTCAACAACAACCACCACCACCACCAAGAGCAGGAGGGAGGGAACCCAGGGAATGTCTGGAGGAAAATATTCCAGGCAGCGGGAATAGGAAGTGCAAAGACCCTGAGGTGGGGTGGGGGAGATAGAGCAGCACAGGTGGGGAGGAATGTCGTGGGCCATGAGGTCAGTGTGCAAGGCTGTTTGCAAGACCTTGGCTCTTACTGTAAGTGAAGCTGGGGGCCATGCAAGTGGGTTGGAGCAGAGGAAAGCTGTGATCTGACTTGCATTTGAACAGGACTGCTGTGGCTGCTGTGCGGGGAGAATAGGTTGCAGGGACACAGATGGAGGCAAGGAGGCCAGGGGGAGGTGGTGGTGGTAGTCCAGGCAAGTGATGGTAGCAGATTGTAACTGGGCATGGTCATTGTGTCTTGGACATGTCAGAGTGTTGTAGCGCCACCCTATGGTGAGGCCATGGGGTGGAAGAGTGGCCCCAGAGCCTCAGCTTCCCTGACCTGGGCCTCTGCCCTGAGCACCCCTATAGGCTCTGGCCACCCTAGTCAGGCCTGATCTCTTGTGCAGGCACCCTGTCTCCAAGGCTCTACCCCTGTTCCAGAGCCCGAGGGGAAGTACAGGAAGCAGGAGGAAGCGCTGGGTTGATCCAGTGTCCTGGCCAATCTGTTCCCAGCAGTGGGAGGATTTCCGGGCCTGAATAGCAGGAAATGTTGGGATGGGATGCCTCACCCGGGAAGAGTGGGTGGAGGTGAATGGGGGAGGGGTCCCTACTCTACCTCACTCCACTGCTGCTGGACAGAGAGAGCCCAAAAGCCTACTGTTGCTGGGCTGTAGTTTGAGGGACTGTGGTTAGATACTAGCTAGGGCTTTCTAGGAGAGAAGATTAGTGATGAAGAACCCTAGAATGTTAGAATAGGGAGGGCTATAAGATAGCATCTCAAGGAGGAGGAGCTTTTGGCCTTAGGATTGGGGGAACCCACAATTTTATTTTTTATCTTGGCTTCCTTTTTTTAAAAAAAATATGAAGCTTCTGTATTTGAGGAGGAGGTCCAATATTCGACCTCCCCTCCCCATTTTGCAGATGGGAAGGCTGAGGCCTTTCTTAGCCAGAGAACCTGGGCCCAGCCTAACAAAATTAATGATGACAGCGATTAACAATTAACATTGACTGTTTACTATTCATGCATCCCTTTAAGCAATACTGCTTTCTTTCAACCTCTTCTTCTTGGGTTCAAGTGATTCTCCTGCCTCAGCATCCCAAGTAACCGGGATCACAGGCGTTCGCTGCCACGTCCGGCTAATTTTGCTTTAAGCAATAGCTCTTGAGCTCCTGCAGGCACTATGTTGGGGACTGGGTCTCAATGGTGAATTAGACAAAGTCAACACTTTCATAAGGGCATCAGATAATTAAGTCAGCAATTAAATATAAAGTGGCCATTTCAGGCAGAAATTGCAAAAATTGAAAACAAAGTAGGATTGGGAACACAGAGCGAAGCAACGAGGGACTATTCGAGGTGGGGAGGTCAGGGAAGGCTTCTCCAAAGAGGTGACATTAAGCAAAGCCCTGAATAAAGAGGGAGGAGGGACAAGCTTCATGAAGCCCTTGGGGAAGAGCATTCTTGACAGAGGGAACAGCAAGAGCGAAGGCCCTGTGGCCGGAACAAGTTGCCAAGGAGGGTGGGGCAGAGGCAGAATAAGGGACAGGAGGTGCAAGGGAGACAGGCTGGAGGGTTGGCAGGGTGGCTATCGGGTACCAGCAGGCCACACAGGGCCTTGTGGGTTAGGGAACAGATGAGCCAGTTTTTGCCTGTTTTTCTGGCATAATCATGGTACCCTCTTTACTCTTGCAAAGGAAGGAAAGTTCTGGTGTGGATGATAAATTGCACGGCCACAGAGAGGAGTTTAGATTTTGTTCTTCTAGAAATGGGAGCCGCTGAAAGGCTGAGGATGGTGTGTGTACCATGATCTGCTTAGGTTGTGAGCTTGGGCGCCTTCTGGTCTCGGGGCAGAAGCTGACTGTGGGTGAGAGTGGACACGGAGCCCGAGGGAAGGCTCCTCTGCTCCACTGGAGACACGAGGGTGGCCCCACTGTGGGGACGGGGTGGACATGCGGACAAGATTCTGACGGTGGAGCGGCAGGATTTCCTGGTGGACTGGGTGTGGAGCTGAATGGAAGAGAAGGAGCACAAAGGACCACATGGTTTTTGGCCAAAGTGGCAGGAAAGAGGAAACTGACATCAGCTGAGCCGGGGGAAGATGGGGAGGGGGCGGGGAGGAGCCACAGTTCTGCTTTGGATACAACAAGTTGGAGATAGCCTTCAGATATCCAAGGGGAGGCGTCCTAGAGGTAGTTGGGTTTCCAAGTCTGGGGATGGAGGGGCAGGTGCAGGCTGCCTGAGGGTAGGGGTAGCATTTAAGGCAGTGTAGTGGGGGGAGTGGTTCATGGTGGCCCTCAGGAGGAAGGAAGGAAAAATAGCCACCTCTGGCCTCTGGCCTCTCCAGGCTCTCCACCCTGGGGGCGGAATCAATTCCGTAGCCCTCTAGCACCGGCAGTGGCTCCGCAGTGTGTTTGGCAGTGGCCGTGACTAGGTCACTCTACCCTAGGAAGTGAGCGCAGGGTAGGAGCACAGAGGCTGATCCCCAGCCTGGGGCCCTCCAGGGTTTAGAGTCAGGGATGATGGGGGTGGGGTGGGAGGAGGGGCTGGGGAAGGCAGAGAGAAGAAGAAAACCAGGGAGGCATAGTGTCCGTAGTCCAGTGAAGACAGTGGTTCGGGAAGCAGGCTCCATAATAAGCAGGTAACGTTCATTAAGCCCTGAGTCCTCCAGTCAAAGTCATTAGGCAGAGACCGTCATTATTCCTGATTTACAGATACGAAATGCAGGCTCAGAGAGGTGAAGGGACTTGCCTAGAGGTGCACAGCTGGAAAGTGGAGGAGCCAGGCCAGCTGATAAGTGCCCCCTCCTGCCTTCAGGGTGAGACTGTTGGGGTCCCAAGGGCCAGGTGCTGGCCCCAGGCAGGCAGGCAAGAGACTGGCAGCTGGGGAGCCAAGCAGGGCTGGGGATGCTCACTTGTCTTCTCTCCTTCCAGGGCTGCTGGAGAGCCAGAGGCTGGCGGCGACTATGTGAAGGTAGGAGGGGCTGGGCCAGGAGTTGGTCAGAGGACACTGAAGGTCTCAGAGCCTGTTCCATTATGGGTGGGCAGAGCCCTTCCTCAAGCCTTGTTAGGAGCCAGACCTCACTGTGTATTCCCAGGAGGGGAGGTTCTCAGAGTCGAGGCAGCATTTGGATTCAGTTTCATTCTCAGCACCTTCTTCCTACACCAGCCATTATTTTCTCCTGGCCCCAAACTCAGGGCATCCCAATATTTGATATCATCTGACCCCAGTCATTTGCCAGCTGGATGGGTCCCCAACAGTGTCTCTGTGTAAAGGTTGCCGCCTTCCGATCCCACCCAATCTTTGTGCACCTACTGTGTGCTGGCTCTGGGAGCAGGGAGCAGGAGAGGATGACTCAGTTCTTTATCACAGATAATGGGCACAGCTCAGATTTATCCAAAGCTTAATTTATCCTGGGCACTGGGAACACTGAAATGCAGTTTTGGCAGAGCACGGTGGCTCATGCTTGTAATCCTAGCACTTTGGGAGGCCAAGGCGGGTGGATCACCTGAGGTCAGAAGCTCAGGACCAGTCTGGCCAACATGGTGAAACCCCTTCTCTACTAAAAATACAAAAAATTAGCCAAATATGGTGGTGCGTGCCTATAATCCCAGCTACTCAGGAAACTGAGGCAGGAGAATTGCTTGAACCCAGGAGGCAGAGGTTGTAGTAAGCTGACTACTGCACTCCAGACTGGGAAAAAAAAAAGAAAGAAAATGCAGTTTTGAAATAACAATGATAGTAATAATCATAATCATAAATAACATATTGAGTGCCTATTGTGTGCAGACCCTGTGCTGGCTGCTAGACACTGGAGGAGAGGCATTCTTTACATGAGAGATCTTTGATTTTCTCCCTCATCGCTGGGTAGGGAGAGCCTTCTTGTGCCCATTTACGAATGGGAAACTTGAGGTCCAGAGAAGTGCAGTGACTTGCCCTGGGTCACATTACTGTTTTTTCTTTTTTTTTTTATACTGTAAGTTCTGGGGTAACATGTTCATGTGCAGAACATGCAGGTTTGTTACATAGGTATACACGTGCCATGGTGGTTGGCTGCACCCATCAACCCATGATCTACATTAGGTAATTTTCCTAATGCTCTCCCTCCCCTAGCCCCCTACCCCGCATACTTTTAATGGTGAAAACCACAATTACTTTTGCACCAACCGATATTATGAGGAAGAACTGGGATTACACCCCAAGTTTGATGCCAGGACTATAGCCAAAGCCCTTGGCCTTCTGCCCCCAGGAGCCCCCACCCTGAGCAAAGCCCTGTGCCAAGTACTGAGAATAGGCAGAGGGCAAGGAGCACCAGGCCCTGAATTCAAACGGCTCCTGGTCCAGGTGGGACCCACGGAAGAATCATACAGTGCTTTGCGCTTGTTTTTTGCAATCCATCAGATCCAACTTTCATTTTTATTATTATTTTTTAAGAGATGGGATCTCTCTCTGTCTCTCACTGCAGCCTAAGCTCCTGGGCTCAAACAATCCTCCCACCTTAGCCTCCTAAGTCCCTGGGACTACATGTATGTGCCACTGCTAATTTAAAGACATGGAGTCTCACTCTGTCACCCAGGCTGGAACACAGTGGCGCGATCTCGGCTCACTGCAAGCTCTACCTCCCAGGTTCACACCATTCTCCTCCCTCAGCCTCCTGAGTAGCCGGGACTACAGGCGCCCGCCACCACACCCTGGTAATTTTTTGTATTTTTAGTAGAGACGGAGTTTCACCATGTTAGCCAGGATGGTCTCAATCTCCTGACCTCATGATCTGCCTGCCTTGGCTTCCCAAAGTGCTGGGATTACAGGCGTGAGCCACCGCACCCAGCCAAAAAAATAAAATTTTTTTTTAAAGATGGGGTCTCACTATGTTGCCCAGGCTGGTCTCAAATGCCTGGCCTCAAATGATCCTCCTGCCTCGGTCTCCCAAAGTGCTGGGAATACAAGCATGAGTGACTACGCCTAGCAGATCCAAATTTTAGTCCCGTTAAAGCATGATGGGCCAGGTGCAGTGGCTCAGGCTAGGCACAGTGGCTCATGCCTGTAATCCCAGCACTTTGGGAGGCCGAGGCGGGCAGATCACCTGAGGTCAGCAGTTTGAGACCAGGCTGGCCAACATGGCGAAATCCTGTCTCTACTAGAAATACAAAAATTAGCCAGACGTGGTGGCACATGCCTGTAATCCCAGCTACCGGGGAGGCTGAGGCAGGAGACTTCCTTGAACCCAGGAGGCAGAGGTTGCAGTGAGTTGAGATAGCACCACTGTACTCTAGCCTGGGTGACCGAGCAAGACTCAATCTCAAAAAAGAAAAAAAAAAAAAAAAGCATGATGTAGGCTGATATAAAAAACCCCACAAAACTAAAAAACAAATTTTAGTCTGAGATCTGCCACTTACTTGCCACTGGCTTTGGGTGTGGCATCGCCTCCCTGAGCCTGTGTTTGATTATGTGAAATGGTAACAAGGGTGCCTCCAACCCAGGGTTGCTATGGCTTCAGTCAGCCCATGGCCATGAGTGGGGGAGCTGGGCCTGGAACAGCGTGGGCTGGCCTAGCTCCTCACCACAGGGACATTTCATCACCCTGAGATGCTCTATGTAAGTGACTAGTAATGGAGCAGCGTGGGAAGTCTTTAGATTGCTGTCCCCTCACCATCACCAGAAGCTGTGGGAGCTCCAGAGGTGGGGGATGCCTTTCAGCTGGGGAGCTGGGGAGCAGGAGATCAAGGAAAGCTTTCTGGAGGAGGAGGCATTGGAGCCAGGCCATTGCAGTTGACTGGGAACATTCACTGAGATCTCTCCATGAGTGAAATGCTAGAAAGGAGACAAAGTTAAGCAGAGATGGGTAGGAGAGTTGTCCTGGCAGAGGCAGGAGTGTGGACAAAGTCAGAAAGTAAACTGCGTGAGCCCAGAAACAGAGTCTAGGGTAGAAACAAGTCGAGCAGAAGTTCCAGAACCCTTCTGCGACTGTGGGAGGGAGGACCTGGGGAAAATTAACACCAAAGGCAATGGGTGGAATGCAGAGGCATATTTCAGCATCCCGCAGACCCTAGCTGCCTGGTAAGGTGGTGAGATCCCTGTGAAGAATGTTAGCTTTATATTTTTTCCTACAGTTTATTTTTAGGGGTTAAAAATGTAGGGTTTTTTTTCGTTTTGTTTTAAACATTGTAAAATAAGTAATATCTGCTCAGTAGAACTGATTAAACACTCTCCCAAAGGACAAAGTCAAAGGAATGTTCATTTTAGTTTCAAGACTCAGATGAGGTTCTGGGCGCAGTGGCTCATGCCTGTAATCCCAGCAATTGGGAGGCCGAGGTGGGAGCGTCCTTTAAGGCCAGGAGTTCGAGACTAGCCTGGGCAGCATAGCAAGATCCTGTCTCTACAAAAAATATATAAAAATTAGCTGGGAAGTCCGGGTGCCGTGGCTCACACCTGTAATCCCAGCACTTTGGGGGACTTGGGCCTTGGAATTGGGAGGCCAAGACCGGCGAATCACTTGAGGCCACGAGTTTGAGACCAGCCTGGCCAAGATAGTGAAACCCCGCTACTAAAAATACAAAAAATTGAACGGGTGCGGTGGCAAACTCCTGTAATCCCAGCACTTTGGGAGGCCGAGGTGGGCGGATCATGAGGTCAGGAGATCGAGACCATCCTGGCTAACACGGTAGAACCCCATCTCTACTTAAAAAAGATATAAAAAAGTTATCCAGGCATGGTGGTGCACTAATGTAATCCCAGCTACTCAGGAGAATGAGGCAGGAGAATTGCTTGAATCTGGGAATTGGAGGTTGCAGTGAGCTGAGATCTTGCCACTGCACTCCAGTCTGGACAATGGAGTGAGACTCCATCTCAAAATAATAATAATAGTGGCCGGGCGCGGTGGCTCACGCCTGTAATCCCAGCACTTTGGGAGGCTGAGGTGGGCAGATCTCAAGGTCAGGAGATCGAGACCATCCTGGTGAACACGGTGAAACCCCATCTCTACTAAAAATACAAAAAAACTAGCCCAGCGTGGTGGCGGGCATCTGTAGTCCCAGCTTCTCGGGAGGCTGAGGCAGGAGAATGGCGTGAACCCGGGAGGTGACGGAGCTTGCGGTGAGTGGAGATCGTGCCACTGCACTCCAGCCTGAGAGACAGAGTGAGACTCTGTCTCAAAATAAATAAATAAATAAATAAAAAATAATAATAGTAATCTGGGTATGGTGGTGCATGCCTGTAATCCCAGCTACTAGCAACTACTTGGGTGGCTGAGGCATGAGAATCACTTGAACCCAGGAGGCAGAGGCTGCAGTGAGCAGAGATTGAGCCACTGCACTCCAACCTGGGTGACAGAGTGAGACTGTGTCTTGAAAAAAAAGAAAATTAGCTGAGTGTGGTGGTGCGCGCCTGTAGTCCCAGCTACTTGGGAGGCTGAGGCAAGAGAATTACTTGAGCCCAGGAGGTCAATGCTGTGATTATGCCACTGTGCTCCAGCCTGGCCTACAGAGGGATACCCTGTCTCTTTAAAAAAAAAAAAAAAAAAGTCAAATGAGGGTTAAAAGGAATCAATAGTTGGGTTCCAAAAGCCCCCTCTTAGGCTGGGCGTGGTGGCTCATGCCTGTAATACCAGCACTTTGGGAGGCCGAGGCAGGCAGATCACTTGAGGTCAAGAGTTCAAGGCCAGCCTGGCCACATCAACATGGACCCCATCTCTACCAAAAAAAAAAAAAAAAAAAAAAATTAGCCAAGCATGGTGGCACACACCTGTAATCCCAGCTACTCGGGAAGCTGAGGCAGGAGAATTGCTTGAGCCTGGGCAGCCGAAATTGCAGTGAGCCGAGATCACTCCATTCCACTCCAGCCTGGGCAACAAGAACAAAACTCTGTCTCAAAAAAACAAAACCAAAAGCCCCCTCCTACCTTGAGATACTCATCTTTGAGGAGTCAGCTTCCAGAACTTCAGAGTTCTCAAACTGTTTTGTGTATCCTTTGATTCTAAGGAAAAGATTCTTAAATTCCAAGACCATAAAATTCCAGGCTGCTTGCCCAGAGCTTCAGATGTATTTACAGAAAACAAACAAACAACTGAGGCTCAGAGAGGTGGACTCACCCACCTGCGGTCACACAGTCTATCAGAAGGATTTAGACCTGAAGCCTGACTGATGGGAAATCAGCAGTGGCTCCCTTTGCATTGAAGAGTATGTGGTTCTGGGACAAAAAGTCCAGTTTCTTTTTGTTTTTGAGACAGAGTCTTGCTCCATCACCTGGGCTGGAGTGCAGTGGTACAATCTCTTCTCACTGCAACCTCTACCTCCTGGGTTCAAGCGATTCTCATGCCTCAGCCTCCTGAGTAGCTGGGATTACAGGCATGTGCCACTACACCCGGCTAATTTTTTTGTTTTTAGTAGAGGATTTCACCATGCTGGCCAGACTGGTCTCGAACTCCTGGCCTCAAGTGATCCACTTGCCCTGGCCTCCCAGGGTGCTGGGATTACAGGCGTGAGCCACCATGCCAGGCCAAAAAGTCCAGTTTCTAAGACAGGAAGCTTGAAAATAATAGCGTGCACTTACTGAGCGCTTATTTCATGCCTGGCAACTTACATGCACCAGCTCAGCAAAAGCTCACAAGAGTTCTGTGAGGTCAGCGCAGGCTTTAGCTGCGTTTGACAGGTGCATTTTCCACAAGTAAGTCGTAGATCCCAGGGAAGGGGCTGGTGGGAGTGGGCGCACCAGTAGTTAGGGGACAGTTGAACCCAGGCTGCCCCTGTAACCACTGGGCTGTACTGGCTCTCTGCACCCCCAGAGTCTTACCAGTGAACATCCGTGATTCCCAGCAGAGTCTCTGATTCCAAACCAGGGGTGAGAAATCCTGGACTCTGGGAGATTTCCTGAGGCCACAAAGAATTTGGTCGAGCACATACAGGGATTTTTCCAGTTTTAGATATGATTTAATTCAAAGTCTCTGCCCGCTCCCGGTCTGTTAGAGGTGCGGCGAGTGGGGGAGGCAGGAACCTCCCTTCCCTGGTCCGTCGGTCCCCACCCGATCCCGCTGCCCCGGGTAATACCCTCCTTGGCAGGTCCTCCGCTCCGCGCCCGCAGCTCCAGGCAGCTCGAGCGCGCGGGACTGGAGGGCGGGGGGCGAGGGGCTGGGAGCGGGGGGCGGGCAGAGGGAGGAACAATGGCCCCCTCCCCTCCCCTGACCGGCTGGAGGGTGGGGTCTCCCCGCCCCGCCTCCCCGCTCCTCCCCCGACAAGGCGATGAGGTAATCGCGCCGCTGAGAGGCACGCGCAGCCGGTGCCCAGCCGGTTGGTCCCTGCGCCCCTGCCCCGCCGGCCACCGCCCCCCCCCCGACACCGTCCCGGCCTCGGCAGCCCGGCACCACCATGACCGAGCGGTGCAGCCTGTGGAGCGCCCTGTCGGCAGCCGCCTGCTGCTTCTACCGCGGCTCCTTCGTGCAGGTGCAGGTGAGGGGGCGGCTCGGCCCCCGCCATGCGCTCCGGGTTGGGACCCCGGCCGCTCCGCCCGGAGCCCTAGAGCCATCCGGGGAGCTGCAGTCCCGCGGCGCCTGCCTGGCAGGGTCGGGCCAGGCCGGGCCGGTCAGGGGAGGGGGCGGGGTCGCCCCAGCCTCACCTCTGGGCGCCCAGGCGCTCCGCGGGGTGAGGGTTCGGCGGCCACTCCTGGGACTCCGGGCTGCGGTGGATGCCGGTCCGTTTCTGCCTTCTCCGCAGGAGGGAGAGAGCTGGGGCAGGGGGGACCGGGAGATGGGGTCCCCGGCACCCTGCCGGTCCTCCGCCTGGCACGCTGGCCCTTGCGGCTGACCTGGGCACCCTGGCTCCCCATTGTACCGGGGGCGCTGGGCTGGGATCTGAAGGCTGAGTGAGGAGCAGGAAATGCGGGGGATGCTTCGGGTGCCAGGGTTGGGGCCAGAGCGCCCGCCACCCTCCCGCCCTCTAGGTGTGCTTGGACATGCCTGGGGCGCAGGTCTCTCCCAGCCCAGCTGGCCGGGCAGTGCAGGACGGCGCCGCGGCGGTGAGAGGGTTAAACGGAGGGGGGTGGAGGGGAGGACCCGGACCCCGCCTCTCTGCGGAGCATCCTTTGGGGATGGCTTTGCTTGGGGTTGGGACGCCGAGGTTAGCTGGAGGGGATGCTGGACTCGGGCTGGCGGGAAGGGGTTAAGACCCTGTCCGGGGGGTCTCTGCGCTCCTGCTCCCTGAGCCCCCTGGGAGATGCCAGGCGCGTCGGCTCTTCGCTCCCCCAGGCTCACACACGCTCGCGGAGCCCGCCTGAAGGACGGCCCCGCCGGCTGCGGAGCGGAGCATCCCCGCACCGGCCAATCAGGCGCGCGCAGGCCAGGAGGCGGTGAGATCATCTCTGGCCAATAGCAGAGCGCCGAGCTCAGGGATGCTGCATTCGCACTCCAGCACCCCCAACTCTAGGGAGCTGGGGGCCCCCAGGTCGATGTGAGATCAAGGCACAGGGACCCTAGGATTCCTCACCCTCAGGTGTGTGGGAGGACCAAGTTGGTCCCCCCAAACTCTCCATAACCAGTGATTAAGCTGGAAAAGGGGAGCCCAGTCTCCCAGCCCCCTTTAACGGATGAGTCTTCTCAGGCCCAGAGAGGGGAAGTGACTGACTCAAGGTCACACAGTGGCAGCCTTGGGGCGGGTTCTTCAACATCCAGCCTCCTCCCTCCTTTGCCCGCGTCCCTCGGGCTCCAGCTGAAACTGGGAGAAGGTCTCAATTGCATGCCCTCTGTCAAGGAGGACGCCAGAAGGCTGAGGTCTTGGGTCCCTTTTTCCCTGTGATGCCCACTCTTCCCTTCCCAGGGGGTTTGGTGTGATATGAGGAAAGAGGACTAGGCTGGTGTGAGCACCGCAGAGTGAGAGGGGGAGAGAACAGGGACCCCCAGAAATAGGGGAACACTTGGAGAAATGTAGGTGTCTGAGAAGGCCCGGATCCTAGCTCAGCCCTGGGCCTCTCTGCCCTTCGGGAGTGTCGGTTTCTACCACGGCTGGAGGATGTGCAGAATTCCCACCCCCAGGCCTTTCTCCTGAGCACCTGTGCAAACCACCCACTCCCACCATCTGTCCCCAGAGTCCTGCAGGTTCCTCAAGGTCCAAATTTTCATGGGCCCACCACCAAGCTACTTCTGCCCCAGCCTTGCCCACTCAGCGTGTCCCATCATCCTTCTAGGATCTGGGCCGGGAGTCCTTTCTGACCCCTCCGCCCTGCTCCCCCGCATGAATCAATGGCCATCTAAACTCCCCACTCCTCCCCACACCTTATCTGCCCTGCCACTGCCTAGAAAACCCTAGGCTGCTCTCCCCAAGTGGTCTAAACCTGCCCCAACACTTCCAAACCCTTCCATGGCTGTGCTGTGACCTCCGGGTAATCCCCAGCTCACTAAGACACCTGCCACACCTGCCCCTGCCCCCACAGCCCCTTGGAAGCTTCTCATTCATCTCCCCTTCCTCCCCTTGGCTCTGCCCATAGGGCCCTGAATTTGCTGCTCTCTCTCCAGAAGCTCTTCCCTGCCCACCTGTCCACCTGCCCTCTCCACCCTGGTGCTTTTGCTTGGCTCACCCAGTCCTTCAGACCTCAGCAGAAATGTCACCTTTTCTGGGAAGTGATCCCTGACTCTGCCCCCTGACTAGTTTGGTGGTGCACCATCTCTGTGCATCTCGGGACATTTGGGAAACCTGGAATTGACTGTCAGTGTTTGCAAGGCCTCCCCCAGGGCAGGGGCCACCTTGGATCCTCACCCCTGGGACAGGACCAGGATAAGGACTTAGTCAATGTTGAATGGAGTCAGAGATTCTAGATATCTCTGACACTGGGAATCATGGTGTCTTGGGAGCAATGCAGATTGGGGTAAACCCAGGCAGTATGGGAGCAGAGGGGTAAGGGATGTAGTCATAGAATTAGGAGGCAAAATCTGTGGATGGTCTGAGGAGGTAGGGAGCGAACCGGAGGACCCTTGGACTCTGGGGAGCGAGGGACCCCAGGGAGAGACTCACCTGGGATGAAGGCCCTTTACTGCCCTCCCTCATCAATCTTGCCTTCTGGCCAGTGCTGGGGTCTGTCTGTCTTGGAGTAGCCATCTTTGGGGCCTGGAGTTGGGTGAAGGAGAGGAAGAACCGTCCCGTGTCCTTGCAGTGATGAGGATGTCTGTGTGCTAGTAGTACTCTGGAGTGCTGTCTCTTTTCATCCTCACAGTGAGGTGAGGCAGGTTCTGTCACTGTACCCATTTTAATGAGGAAGAAATTGAGGCCCAGAGAGCTCACATGGCACAGCCAGGATTGGACTGGGCTCTGGTGGGCGTACACCTGGCATTAGGGGCTTCCCTTCCTCTGCCCTTAGGGCCCCTGAGATCCATCAGCCTCCAACTTCAGGCCACAGTGATCAAGAAACCAGGAGTTTCTGGGCCAGGTGGGAGGGTGGAGTACTGGGCGTTATCTCCTTCGGTGGCCTTGGGCTTCCCTGCTGGGCCATGGCCTCCTCATCTGGTGAGGATTGTTGGGGATTTCAAGGGAGAAATGGCTTTGGAAATTGTAAGGGGCAATGCAGATGTCTGTGCGGGGTCCCCGTGTCCCTGTTTATGGTCTCTTCCCCACCCTTGCATTGTAGAATACGCCATCCCAGAATGTATCCTTGTCCAACCAGCTCTGTGGTTTTGCTCATAGCTTTTCCTGCAGTTACCTGCTGCCTTACCTCCAAGATTCACCTGTAGAAATCCCCCTCCAACACTTCAAGATCAGTTTGGTGCCGTTGGTGCATAATGAGTGTTTTCTTACTGCCGTCTCCTCCAGGAAGGCTTCCCAGACCCCTCTGCCTTGCCCAGGCTTAATCCTGCTTGTAGAAGCCACCTGGCTCTTTGCCGCTGTCCAGCGCTGTGGTGCTGACCGCCCTCTACTCAGAGGCTCCCATTGCTTTTGCCTCTCCTCAGCCTAGGCACTGCCTTGAGGGCCGGGCTTGGTTTATGTGTCACCGCATCCACCCCTGGCATATAGCACAGGGCCTGGAATGCAGTTGGCATTGTTTGGTTGAAGGAATTGAGATTTCTTTACTCTTTCTGGGACCCAAGATAAAGGACCTTTCTGGCACCTGTGCCTTAGTGTTCCCAGAGTCCCAGGATAGGAGGAGCTCATCCATGGTAGAATGAAGCTGGGAGGGAAGGAAGAAGGGGGCTTTAAGTTGGATACCAACTCTTGCTGTCTCCTACCTAGTTCTCCAAGGAGAAGTATATCCTGGACTCATCGCCAGAGAAACTCCACAAGGAATTGGAGGAGGAGCTCAAACTCAGTAGCACGGATCTCCGCAGCCATGCCTGGTACCATGGTCGCATCCCCCGAGAGGTGAGCAGGCCCCTAGCTGGGACTTCAACCCGGGACCCTCCCACCCACTGCCTTGGGCAGCCCCAGCCCTGGTTGCAGCCACCTGGGAGGCTCTGTCCTATTGCTTGGTGGGTTCAATCAGAATGGACTGGGATGAGGTCTAGCTCTGCCCTTTACTGACTGTGACCTTGAAGAAGTTGCTTCACCTCTCCGAGCCTCAGTATCTACTGCAAAGGGTTCTTGTGAAAATTAAATGAAATAATGCAGGTAAAATGTTTAACATGATGCTTGACACCATGAATGTTGGCCTTTGTTCTTATTATTGTTACTGTTATTGTCTGGTCTATATATCTGCCTTTTGTATGCTTGCTTAGTGAGTACCAATCTTTGGGCTACTTAGTTTTGGCGAAGTTGAGTTTCTTGGCTGAGGTGACTTTATAAGCCACAGACTTAAGTTTATAGATCACTTGTTCCTTCTTTCATTCATGCTATAATCTTTGTCAAACACCAACTTTGCCAGAACCTGTGCTAAGCACCAAGGCGCAGAGATAGAAGAGGTGGTGGCTTCTTTTGATGGCTAATGGCCCAGGGTGGGAGGCTGATAGTCAGAGCCTAGTGGAAGAAGCGCAAGAATAGAGTGCCTGGTATGAATATGGGCAAGTCCTGAGGAGGGGACACTGAGGATGGAGGCCTTTGTGAGATAGATAGGAGTTCATCGGGTGGGGCCAGGTGTGATGGCTCATGCCTGTAATCTCAGCACTTTAGAAGGCTGATGCGGGCAGATCACCTGAGGTCAGGAGTTTGAGACCAGCCCAGCCCACATGGTGAAACCTTGTCTCTACTAAAAATATGAAAATTAGCCAGGTGTGGTGGCACGCACCTGTAAGCCAGCTACTCAGGAGGCTGAGGCAGGAGAGTCACTTGAATCTGGGAGGCGGAGGTTGCAGTGAGTGGAGATTGTGCCACCACACTCCAGCTTGGGTGACAGAGCGAGACTCCATCTCAATAACAATAATAAGGCCGAGCATGGTGGCTCATGCCTGTAATCCCAGCGCTTTGGGAGGCTGAGGCGGACGGATCACAAGGTCAGGAGATCGAGACCATCCTGGCTAACACAGTGAAACCCTGTCTCTACTAAAAATACAAAAAATTAGCCGGGCGTGGTGGTGGACACCTGTAGTTCCAGCTACTCGGGAGGCTGAGGCAGGAGAATAGCATGAACCCGGGAGGCGGAGCTTGCAGTGAGCTGAGATCGCGCCACTGCACTCCAGCCTGGGCAACACAGCGAGACTCCGTCTCAAAAAAAAAAAAAAAATAATAATAATAAATAAAAATAAATAAATAATAAATAAACATCTGAAGTTCATCAGATGGACAAGGCAGGAACAGTGTTCCGGGACAAAAAAGCAGCTTGAGGGTGCAAGGGCCAGAGGCATGCCAGAGCACTGGGTGGTTGGAAGAATGAGGATTAGGAATTCACTCTGCCTAACCGGAACCCTGAGAAGGGATAGGTCTGAGACCTGGGTCTCAGATCAGCCATTCTCACTCCTCCAGACCCTGGGCCTCTGTGCCTTCCATTCCAAGGTGTTAGGTTCTCCCATTCCTGAGCCTCTGTGTTGCAGACCCAGGGCAGACCCACAGCCTCTGCCTGAGGTGCCCCCTCTGAACCTGGGTCATTGCATCCCCGCTCTCAGATGTCAGATGTCTCTGTTCACTGGGTCCTCTATACCCTGGATCTGGGCTTGCTGTCCCCCCTAATCCTGAGTTGCTCTGTCCCCCAGATCCTGGGTCTGACCCTCTTCTGGCCCTGTCCTACTCCAGCCTAACCATGCCTTCTGCAGGTCTCGGAGACCTTGGTACAACGCAACGGCGACTTCCTCATCCGGGACTCGCTCACCAGCCTGGGCGACTATGTGCTCACGTGCCGCTGGCGCAACCAGGCCTTGCACTTCAAGATCAACAAGGTGGTGGTGAAGGCAGGCGAGAGCTACACACACATCCAGTACCTGTTTGAGCAGGAGAGCTTCGACCATGTGCCCGCCCTTGTGCGCTATCATGTGGGCAGCCGCAAGGCTGTGTCAGAGCAGAGTGGTGCCATCATCTACTGCCCGGTGAACCGCACCTTCCCACTGCGCTACCTTGAGGCCAGCTATGGCCTGGGACAGGGGAGTAGCAAGCCCGCCAGCCCTGTCAGCCCCTCAGGCCCCAAGGGCAGCCACATGAAGCGGCGCAGTGTCACCATGACCGACGGGCTCACTGCTGACAAGGTCACCCGCAGCGATGGCTGCCCCGCCAGGTCAGCCAGGGCCCCATTTGTCAAATGGGGATGTGGGTAATGAGAGGGCTAGTGAGAAACGGAAGGTCTAGGCACACTGAAATGGGATGAAATTACTCTCCTGGAGCCTCTGTGTGCAGGGAGGAATGGGAGGAAGGTTGGGCCATACTGTGTGGATGTACAGAATGAAGGACTTGCAGGGAGTCAGACCCAAGTGGCAGTCCCAGCTCTGCCACTTGCTGGCCATATGCCCTTGACCCTGTCACCTCTCCTTTATTATCTCCATGTTCCTACCTATAAAGGCTTTCATTCAAGCAGCCCTCCCTATGCCAGGGGAGCCCTGAGTCCTGAACCAGAGAGGGGCCTGGTCCCTGCCACCTGATGCCACCCCTCCATCCTACACAGCTAGGCCAAGGTGGGCATCCGAGCAGAGGGCTTGACAGCATGGAAATCACTGCACAGGGAATGGGATGTTCTCAGCAAATTTTAATTACACCTGGTTGTCTCGGGCTAAAACCAGGCCCTGGATGCCAGGAAAAGCCACAGCAGCTGCTGGTTCCTGAGATCCTATTAAGTGTTAAGTGCTGTACGTGGCCAATCTCATCAACGCCCACTTCCTCCTGGGAGGTGGGTCCTGCCCATACACCCAATTTGTAGATGAGGACATAGGCTTAAAGAGGGGAAGCTGCTTGCTAGAGAGTGGTAGGATCAAGATTCGAACCCAGGTCTGTAGACTCTGAAGTCTGTGCCCCAAGTTTCTGTGGCTTCCCTGGCTATTTGCAGAGATTCACTGTCCTGTGCCACCTGCACTTGGATAGGCCCTTGAGGCCCTATCTTCCTGGGGCTGGGTTGGGTGCTCCCAGTCAAGGCATTGATAAATGGATACCCTGTGGGCAGCAGCCACTTGGCCTGTGGTTGGAGCCAGTAAACATAATGGTGCCAGGATCCACAGACCATGTGTGCCTGAGGCATCCTGAGCATAGTTGGGAGCAGTGAGGAGAGGTCAGGATGGTGGGCCTACTTCCTAAGGCTCCTCACTCTTCCTGCTAGCCCCTCTCCCCAGACCGTTCTCCAGGTCGGAGGAAAGATTCTGCTTATCAAGCTAAGGGCACTAGTGAGGAGCCGTGTCTGCCCAGAGAATGTTTGTAGTCGACTAATTTGCACAAAGGCACCTTGTGGGGTGTTGAATTCTGGCCTGTACCCCCTTTCCCATCCCCTCCTCCTCAGGAAAGGAGAGGAACAGAGGAGCGTGAGAAGTGTTGGCTCAGCTAGGTGCCCCCAAGCCTCGTTCTCAGGCTGTTCTAAGCTTCGTGGGAGGGGAAGCTGGGTAGGAATGGAGGAGAGCAGGGTCATGTGGAGGATACCGACTAGGAACTGGGCTGATGGCCAAGCATGGTGGCTCGTGCCTGTAATCCCAGCACTTTGGGAGGATGAGGTGGGCGGATCACCTGAGGTCAGAAGTTCAAGACAAGCCTGGCCAACATGGTGAAACTCCATCTCTACTAAAAATACAAAAAGTTAGCCAGGCTTGGTGGCGGGCACCTGTAATCCCAGCTACTTGGATACTGAAGCAGGAGAATGTCTTGAATCCGGAAGGTGGGTTCAGCAGTTGCAGTGAGCTGAAATCACGCCATGGCACTCCAGCCTGGGCGACAGAGTGAGACTCCATCTCCAAAAAAAAAAAAAAAGGAAGAAACCAGGCGTGCTCGCCACCAGGGTTCCTAGCTCTGCTCCTGACTCCCTATGTCCCCTCCCTCCTCTGGGCTTCAGGTTTTTTTGTACCTGTCAGTCGGGAGGTTGGATTTGATAATCTCCAAGCCTTCTCTGCCTCTGAAGTTCAAGATGAAGAGGTGGGGGGTCCCAGAGGCAGGCTGAGGCCCCTGACCTCTGGGCTCCCTGCCCATGACGGTGTCTGCTCCACAGTACGTCACTGCCCCGCCCTCGGGACTCCATCCGCAGCTGTGCTCTCAGCATGGACCAGATCCCGGACCTGCACTCACCCATGTCGCCCATCTCCGAGAGCCCTAGCTCCCCTGCCTACAGCACTGGTATGGCCAGCAGAGGGGGTGGAGCAGGTGGAGAGAATCTGTTGAAGACTTCTGTAACCTATGTGTGGTAATGTGTGTTTTCGCCTCTTTTCTGAGGCGAGACCTTTACTAAGAGCAGTAATTGACCCTGGAAACCTGCTAGAACTGTTGATATCAACATATAAGATGTACCCATGGATTGTTTATTTAGCAACTATTTATTTATTTATTTATTTAATTTTCGAGGCAGGTTTGCTCCTGTTGCCCAGGCTGGAGTGCAGTGGTGGGATCTTGGCTCACTGCAACCTCCGTCTCCTGGGTTCAAGTGATTCTCCTGCCTCAGTCTCCCAAGTAGCTGGGATTACAGGTGTCCACCACTACGCCTGGCTAATTTTTGTATTTTTAGTAGAGACAGTGTTTCGCCATGTTGGCCAGAGTGGTCTCGAACTCCTGACCTCAGGTGATCCACCTGCCTCGGCTTCCCACAGTGTTGGGATTTCAGGCATGTGCCACCACGCCGGGCTAATTTTTGTGTTTTTAGTATAGACAGGGTTTCACCATGTTGGCCAGGCTGGTCTCGAACTCCTGACCTCAGGTGATCTGTCCACCTCGGCCTCCCAAAATGCTGGGATTAGTCATAAGCCACTCTGCCCGGCCTCTATTTTTCTTAATAGACTTTATTTTTTAGAGCAGCTTTAGGTTCACAGCAAAATTAAGTGGAAAGTACAGAACACTGTGCTTTCTTATAAATACGAAGAAAGTTTCTATGTTAGAAACATTTCGGCCGGGCGCGGTGGCTCAAGCCTGTAATCCCAGCACTTTGGGAGGCCGAGACGGGTGGATCACGAGGTCAGGAGATCGAGACCATCCTGGTCTACACGGTGAAACCCCGTCTCTACTAAAAATACAAAAAACTAGCCGGGCGAGATGGCGGGCGCCTGTAGTCCCAGGTACTCGGGAGGCTGAGGCAGGAGAATGGCATAAACCGGGGAGGCGGAGCTTGCACACTGCACTCCAGCCTGGGCGACAGAGTGAGACTCCGTCTCAAAAAAAAAAAGAAACATTCCGATAGGTCATTTCTGGAAAAAAAAGAAAAGAATGTTTTCAACAGGCCATATTGTCCACGTGGCAGGCCAAATGTCATGAGAGGGGGCTGTCTCAGGAGGAACTTTTGCCTAGGGTGGCATTCCATTGAAGTCTTGCTGTCTTTATCAGTTGTCACAAATCCTTCCCTAAACACAGAGCCACCAACTTTGTCATAACTACAAACTTGATTTCAAAGCAATACTCCTGAGTATAAAACCTAAAATTCCTTGCCAGAATGACTTATTGGACAATTTCTAAGCAATCTGGTATAGTAAAGCGGCCCAGATGTCAAGACTTAAATCCCGCTGTACTGCTTGCTGGCTTGGTGACCTTGGGCAGGTCAGTGCACCTCTCTGAGCTTCACTTTTCTCTTTTTTTTTTTTTTTTGATACAGGGTCTCGCTGTGTCACCCAGGCTGGAGTGCAGTGGCACGATCTCGGCTCACTGCAAGCTCCGCCTCCTGGGTTCACACCATTCTCCTGCCTCAGCCTCCTGAGTTGCTGGGACTGCAGGCACCCGCCACCGCACCCGGCTAATTTTTTTGTATTTTTAGTAGAGACAGGGTTTCACCGTGTTAGCCAGGATGATCTCAATCTCCTGACCTTGTGATCTGCCCGCCTCGGCCTCCCAAAGTGCTGGGATTACAGGCGTGAGCCACCGCGCCTGGCCGAGCTTCACTTTTCTCATCTGTAGAATAAGGATTATGAAAGTACTTACTTCATAGGACATTGAAAGGGTTAAATAGACTGAGGTACAAAGAAGGGTCTTGCAGGCACTAAGAGCTCAGTAGATATCGTCTTTGAGGTTTGATGATGGTTTTACTGTGGTTATGTCTCCAGCATGTCGCCAGCTCCTGGGCACACAATGTATAGCAACAAATCATTATTGCTAATTCAGGCCGGGCGCGGTGGCACACATCTGTAATCCCAGCTACTCTGGAGGCTGAGGCACAAGAATCGCTTGAACCTGGGAGGCGGGGGTTGCAATGAGCTGAGATCGTGCCATTGCACTCCAGCCTAGGCAACAGAGTGAGACTGACTCAAAAAAAAAAAAAAAAAAAATTAGCTGGGCATTGTGGCACATGACTGTAATCCCAGTTATTCGGGAGGCTGAGGGTCAAGAATTGAAGAATTGCTTAAACCCAGGAGGTGGAGGTTGCAGTGAGCCTAGATGGCGCCACTGCACTTCAGCCTGGGCAACAGAACGAGACACTGACTCAAAAAAAAAAAAGGAAATAATTATTGCTAATTCGTTGAGAAACAGTCGCATGTGGCACAAGAAACTCCAGCAGGTACTCAGCTTTCCTGGATCACTGAAGCTCCTCCAAGCAGTGGGTCCCCAAGGCTGCAGCAGCCTCAGGGTGGGGCCATGCAAACTCCTGGGTCCTGGTGATTTCAGAGCATCACCTGGGCTGGTCCACTTGCCAGAGTCAGCTGGCCCTGGTCTCTGGTGATGCAGGGAGGTGGGGACATCACCTCTGTACTCCCTACAAGGAGTGAGGGAGCCTGCTCTTTGGGAAGGGGTGCGGGAATCTCACTTTGGTGGGGAGCTGCTATAACGGGGCCTCTCTCTCTTTCTGCAGTAACCCGTGTCCATGCCGCCCCTGCAGCCCCTTCTACCACAGCACTGCCTGCCTCCCCTGTCACCCGCCGTTCCAGTGAGCCCCAGCTGTGTCCCGGAAGTGCCCCAAAGACCCATGGGGAGTCAGACAAGGGCCCCCACACCAGCCCCTCCCATACCCTCTGCAAGACCTCCCCGTCACCATCACTCAGCAGCTACAGTGACCCGGACTCTGGCCACTACTGCCAGCTCCAGCCTCCCGTGCGTGGCAGCCGAGAGTGGGCAGCAGCTGAGGCCTCCAGCCGGCAGGCCAGGAGCTATGGGGAGAGGCTAAAGGAACTGTCAGAAAATGGGGCCCCCGAGGAGGACTGGGACAAGACCTTCACAGTCCCCATCGTGGAAGTCACTTCTTCCTTCAACCCGGCTACCTTCCAGTCACTACTGATCCCCAGGGATAACCGACCGCTGGAGGTGGGCCTTCTGCACAAGGTCAAGGAGCTGCTGGCAGAGGTGGATGCCCGGACGCTGGCCCGGCATGTCACCAAGGTGGACTGCCAGGTAGGTGCTGGCTGTGCACTGGGGTGGAGGGAGCATCTCTGTTCTATGGGGCAGGGCAGTGAGAAACTGGCTTCCAGATTCCCCACGTACAACAGGTGGGCCTGGATTCTAGCTCCATGGCTGTCCTTTGCCTGCTCTGTGACTCTGGGCTGGTCATTTAGCCTCACTGGGCCTGCAGTTTCTCCTTTTAAAAAGCACATAAGGCCGGGGGTGGTTGCTCATGCCTGAATCCCAGCACTTCAGGAGGCCAAGGCGGGCGGATCACCTGAGGTGAGGAGTTCAAGACCAGCCAGGCCAACATGGGAAACCCCATCTCTACTAAAAATACAAAAATTAGCTAGGTGTCGTGGTGGGCACCTATAATCCCAGCTACTTGGAAGGCTGAGGCAGGAGAATCACTTGAACCTAGGAGATGGAGGTTGCAGTGAGCCGAGATCGCACCAGTGCACTCCAGCCTGGGCAACAGAACGACACTATTCAAAAACACACACACACACACACAAGATATCCTTGCTTCCTCCAGATGTCAGTTTGGCTACAACTGGGCAGACCTGAAAGCCGGTGGTCTCTGGCTCCCTGAGGCACTTGGGGACACTTCTGTAGTGTGCCCTAGAGCCTCTTGAGGGTTAGCCAGCTTGTCCTGGGACTAGAAAAGGCCCGACTCTCCGCCCCCGCCCCCCCCAGTGGACAAATAAGCAGAAATCATTACCTCCTCGGCCCATAAGTTGTCAATGCCCGGGCCTTAGCTGTGTTGAATCATTGAACGTCTGAAGACCCCAGTTCTCTCTGTGCCTCAGTTTCTCCTTTCTTGGGAGAAACGGATCTTCAGGTTATACTGGCCTCAGAGCGCGGGAAGCAAGAAAAGAGTCAAGGCAGAGATGTTGCTCCATGAAGAGTCCAGGGTGGCAGGGAGGACCCAGGTTCTAGGCCCAGTGTGTGACCTTGGGCAAGCCCATTCCCCGCCCGGGCTTCAGGGTTTCCCTCTGCAATGGACAAGTATCCGGCTCTTAACCTTAACTGAGTATTTATTTATTTATTTTATTTTTATTTTTTGTGATGGAGTCTCATTCTGTCACCCAGGCTGGAGTGCAGTGGCGTGATCTCCGCTCACTGCAACCTCTGCCTCCTGGGTTCAAGCGATTCTCCTGCCCCAGCCTCCCGAGTAGCTGGACTACAGGTACACGCCACTGTACCCGGCTAATTTTTGAATTTTTGGTAGAGATGGGGTTTCGCCATGTTGGCCAGGCTGGTCAGGAACTCCTGATCTCAGGCGATCTGCCCACGTCGGCCTCCCAAAGTGCTGGCATTACAGGCATGAGCCACCCCTCCCGGCCGACCTTAACTGAATATTTAATATGCCAGGCACCTCTGGGCATTTTCCTATTAATTCTCACTTCACAGATGGGGAAACTGAGGCTCGTTGAGAAAGGCAGAGTCACTTGCTCCATATCAGAGGGTTAGCGGTGGAACTGAAATTCAAACTCCGCCTTCCAACCAGGCTACCCACTTAGATAAAGCTCTTTGACTCCGAGATGGCTGGGGCCAGCCCTGACAGGATATTAATCAGCCCTCTGGGCGTCTTTGCAGGTTGCTAGGATACTGGGCGTTACCAAGGAGATGCAGACCCTAATGGGAGTCCGCTGGGGCATGGAACTGCTCACCCTCCCCCATGGCCGGCAACTACGCCTAGACCTGCTGGAAAGGTGAGACAGCGCCCGCACCCGGGGACTCTCGGGGAACCCCCGGCTACCGCACTCCCCGCTGGACTGGGCGGATTGGCCAATCACAGCCTCAGCTCGGCTCCCAGGGCTCTGGCCACGCCTCCCATCCCATTGACCAATCTCAACCCCTGATAGCCCGCTCTAAGCAAGCTGATTTCCCAAAGACTGAATCCTGTATCTCCGCATTTGTCTTCCTTTCGCATCCCCTTGACCAATCATCCCCTTGACCATCAGCCTGGTCTCGCCTATCAGCTCGGGGTCCTCCTTGTTCATTCTTAAAACTGCTCTGCGTGGCCGGGCGCGGTGGCTCAAGCCTGTAATCCCAGCATTTTGGGAGGCTAAGGCGGGCGGATCACCTGAGGTCAGGAGTTCGAGACCAGCCTGGCCAACATGGCGAAACCCCGTCTCTACTAAAAATTAGCAGGGCGTGGTGGTGCGCGTCTGTAATCCCAGCTACTCTTGAGGCTGAGGCAGGAAAATCGCTTAAGCCCAGGAAGCGGAGGTTGCAGTTAGCCGGGATCGAGCCATTGCACTCCAGACTGGGCGACGAGCGAGACTCTGTCTCAAAAAACAAACAAACACAAACAAAAAACAAACTGCTCTGCTTGACGCATTTCCCTGTTCACCCACAGCTCTGGCCCCGCCCCTGATTTATGCTGACCAGTCAGAAGCCTGGGGCCTTGTTTTCCACGCTCTGGCCCCGCCCCCTTATCCCATTGACCGTTACAACCTCTCACGTTGGCTCCGCCCTCCGCTCCTCCTGGCCCAACCACAGGCAGCGCCCCAGGCCTGCACCCCTCACCCCTGTCCTTGAGTCCGCCGCCTCTTACCCCGCCGCTCTGACAGGTTCCACACCATGTCCATCATGCTGGCCGTGGACATCCTGGGCTGCACTGGCTCTGCGGAGGAGCGGGCAGCACTGCTGCACAAGACCATTCAGCTGGCGGCAGAGCTGCGGGGGACTATGGGCAACATGTTCAGCTTCGCGGCGGTCATGGGTGCCCTGGACATGGCCCAGGTACTGAGAGCCGCGCAGAGCCGGCATCCGGTAGACTGTCTGGAAGAGCCCTGGGGTGCCTTTGGGATGGCTGTGTATGGAATCAGGAGGAGCTTTGGAGTTTCTAGGCACCATTGGTGAGAGTACCCGGGAGAACTGAGTTCTGCAAGTGCCGACCCACAGCAGGTTCTTCCCCTTCTCTGGGCCTCAGTTTCCTCGCTTGTAAAATAAAACGAATGAGGAGCATTATATGAGTTTAAAGCATAAGAATAGGCCGGGCGCCGTGGCTCATGCCTATAATCCCAGCACTTTGGGAGGCTGAAGCGGGCGGATCACGAGGTCAGGAGTTCAAGATCAGCCTGGCCAATATGGTGAAACCCCGTTTCTACTAAAAAGTACAAAAAATTAGCCGGGCGTGGTGATGCGCGCCTGTAATCCCAGCTGCTCAGGAGGCTGAGGCAGGGGAATGGCTTGAACCAGGGAGGCGGAGGTTTCAATGAGCCGAGATCACGCTTCTGCACTCCACCCTGGGCAACAGAGTGAGACTCTGTCTCAAAAAAAAAAAAAAAAAAAAAAAAAAAGAATAACGTGGCAACCATTTAGTGAGTATTTCCTATAGGCTAGGTGGTATACTAAGTACTTAACCAGCACCGATTCCTCAGAACCATCTCATGAAGTAGGTGCCTTCAGCGTCCACATTTTACAAATGGAGTGTTTGAGACAGCGTAGTCCTTGCCTAAGGTCACACGTCAGAGGCTGAAAGAATTAGAACTTGAACCAGGTCTGGCTGACCTCAGAGCTGAGCCTGCCTCTCCTATGCCTAATAAATAAGAACGGCCAGGCGCGGTGGCTTATGCTGGTAATTCCAGCACTTTGGGAGGCTGAGGAGGGAGGGCAGATCACCTGAGGTCAGGAGTTCGAGACCAGTCTGAGCAACATGGTGACACTCGTCTCTACTAAAAATACAGAAAAATTAGCCAGATGTGGTGGTGCATGTCCGTAGTCTCAGCTACTCAGAAGGCTGAGGCAGGAGAATCGTGTGAACCCAGGAGGTGGAGGTTGCAGTGAGCCGAGATTGCGCCACTGCACTCCAGCCTGGGTGACAGAACGGGACTCCATGTCAATAAATAAATAAATAAATAAATAAGAACAACAGGGTCCCAGAGGCAGTGTCCTGGGTTCAACTCCCAGCTCTGCCACTTTTTTTTAGAATAACCTTAGGCAAGTCATTCCCCTCTCTTGAGTCTTAGTTCCCTAATCTGTAAAATGGGTTTTTGTGAGAGCTTCATGGTAGGCATGAAAAGCAGTCATCACTGTCCCTAGTACACGAAGGATGGCCATAATAATAATAATGATCCCACATCTGGGTGTCCACTCAGCAGGGCAGCAGGGTGGCCCCTGCAGGCCCTCTGCCTGGCTGGTCTCTCACCGTTTGGCCTCCCCAGATTTCTCGACTGGAGCAGACATGGGTGACCCTGCGGCAGCGACACACGGAGGGTGCCATCCTGTACGAGAAGAAGCTCAAGCCTTTTCTCAAGAGCCTCAACGAGGGCAAAGGTACTTTCTTGTTGTGTGACCTTGGACAGGTTGCAGCCCTCCCTGGGGTCCCAGCATGGACAGTGATGAGAGCCTGGCTGAGCTCTGTACAAGCTACTTTCCCTGAGCTCACTGTCTCTGCTGGCGGCTGTGTCAGCCTTCTTCACGTCCAGGCTCAGCCCCTGGGGCTGGGCCAGGGCTGCAGTGGGTTCAGTTGGGGGAATCCGAAAGGAAGGGTTTGTCCCAGGAGTCAGAAGCCCTTGAGGCTCTCTCCGGGACCTCAGCCAGGCCGGTTCCCTCCTGCACCTTGGCTTCTGGGACTGCAGTGGATGGTGGGCACTACAGGATCTCTAAGCGCCTGCTGCCTTTCTCCCTGCAGAAGGCCCGCCGCTGAGCAACACCACGTTTCCTCACGTGCTGCCCCTCATCACCCTGCTGGAGTGTGACTCGGCCCCACCAGAGGGCCCTGAGCCCTGGGGCAGCACGGAGCATGGCGTGGAGGTGGTGCTGGCCCACCTGGAGGCTGCCCGGACAGTGGCACACCACGGAGGCCTGTACCACACCAATGCTGAGGTCAAGCTGCAGGGTGAGTGGCGGGTGGCATCTTTGGGGGCTTCCAGGCCTGGGCACTGTTTCCCTTTCCTCCAAGGCATCCATTCATATTTCTGCACTCCTCTGTCCTGCCCTGTCTCCCTGACCCCTTCCTCTCATGTCTTGTCTTTTCTTTTCTTTTCTTTTCTTTTCTTTTCTTTTCTTTTCTTTTCTTTT
>NC_045447.1:10770826-10787020 GCF_002776525.5 Piliocolobus tephrosceles
TTCTTTTCTTTTCTTTTCTTTTCTTTTCTTTTCTTTTCTTTTCTTTTTGAGATGGAGTCTTACACTGTCACCCACGCTGGAGTGCAGTGGCACAATCTCAGCTCACTGCAACCTCCACCTTCCAGGTTCAAGGGAATCTCCTGCCTCAGCCTCCTGAGTAACTGCAATTGCAGGTGTGGGCCACCATACCTGGCTAATTTTTTGTACTTTTAGTAGAGGCGGGGTTCCACCATGTTGGGCAGGCTGATCTTGAACTCCCGAGCTCAGGTGATCCGCCTGCCTCAGCCTCCCAAAGTGCTGGGATTACAGGTGTGAGCCACCGCGCCTGGCCTAAAATTTATATATGTTTCTTAGGAAATAATTTGGAACTTAACAGAAAAATATGAAAAAAGAAAAAAAATCACCAAAAATCTGCAAACATATTTAACATTAGTATTTTATGGTCTAGTCATTTTTAAATTATACACTGCAAATAACAGGACAAAGACGCTAAACTACAGGGTCATGTTGATTCACAAACCTTGTTGGATCCCTGGTGGAGTTAAGGGGAGGTCCCCAACAGGGGGGCCCTGAAGAATGCTGGGGCTCTGGACAGAAACCCCAGCCTCTGGCCTGACCCTATGCCCCACCACTGCAGGGTTCCAGGCCCGGCCGGAGCTCCTGGAGGTGTTCAGTACGGAATTCCAGATGCGCCTCCTCTGGGGCAGTCAGGGTGCCAGCAGCAGTCAGGCCCGGCGCTATGAGAAGTTCGACAAGGTCCTCACTGCCCTGTCCCACAAGCTGGAGCCTGCCGTCCGCTCCAGCGAGCTGTGATCCCAGGGACGTTTCCCCTCTGCAGCTGCGGACAGCATCAGGGGCAGAGGGGCACAGACCTCTCCCCAGAGCACCCCAAGGACACTGTGATCAACCCGAGAATGTTCTGGGTTCAACTCAAGCATCTCCCTTGCACCTCCAGGGTCCTGTGTGGACCCTGGGTTCCATCCCACCTGCTACACGCTCACCAGGTCTCCATTGAGGAAGAACAGGAACGCCGGTTCCCCCACCAGCTTTTGCTGCTCCCCTTCCTGCTGGGGTTCCCTGTTTTCGAGCCATGGGAGGCAGGCTGCTCACGCCTCCTCACTCTCCGTCTGTCCCTCACCCACACCAAGGCCTCCATCTCACTGTAAATAAGTCTCTGTGTTCTGTAAATAGATGTACAGAAGCCATGTTATTTCTTTCATATAATAAACTTTTATGACTCTTTATTCTGTCTCTCGGGCTCCTGGGGTAGAAGGAAGCGCCTTTTCTCAGGTAAAAGGTAGAAAACTTCATTCAACAAATGTTGTGAGTGAGTGGTCAGTATCTGGGGCCAGTGGCATGGGAGTAAGAAGAATTTACCAAGACAGTTGTAGGTAAAGAAAGGCAAATTTATTAGAGAAAGCATGAAAATGCATTGCAAGGTAGCGATGGGCAGATCAGCAGAAGAGGAGCTGACTGCAAAGAGACAAAGCCTTGCTGTGAGTTTTTATGGGATGGCATTTCTGCTGTGTGCTCAACAGGGCTTTCTGCAGTACTGATTACACCAAGGTTGCAGTGGGCTAACCTACAGGTGTCTGGTGAGAAGTTGGGCACAGGAGGGCTGTGTGACCTGAACTATCAAGAAGGCAGACATCTGGCTGGGCGTAGTGGCTCACACCTGTAATCCCAGCACTTCGGGAGGCCGAGGTGGGCGGATCATGAGGTCAGGATATCGAGACCATCCTGGCTAACATGGTGAAACCTCGTCTCTACTAAAAATACAAAAAATTAGCTGGGCGTGGTGGTGGACGCCTGTAGTCCCAGCTACTTGGGAGGTTGAGGCAGGAGAATGGCATGAACCCGGGAGGTGCAGCTTACAGTGAGCCAAGATCGCATCACTGCACTACAGCCCAGGTGACAGAGTGAGACTCTGTCTCAAAAAAAAAAAAAAAAAAAGGCCGACTTTGAGCTTATCTGCTTTCTCTTTTTGCTTTCCCCTGGTCCCATCAGCATGACTGATTTTCCCTAATTAGGACTTCACAAAAAATACTTCTTCAGCACCTGCAACAGTCCAGATTGTGCCAGGAGCCAGGGTTACAGCAAGTATGAAAACCCAGTCCCTGCTCTCTGGGAGCTCACAGACCAGTGGGAGAGAGAAACAGCTAATTCCAACCCAGTGCTCCTACCCCCTGCCCTGGCCCGGGATGCCATGGCAACGGTTCCCACAAATGCACAACCAAAAATCCGAGGATTTGGGGTGGAAGGGCTTTTTGAAATCTATGATCCCAACTCCCCTCTGGAAGACTTGATACCTGAAAGGAGAAGGGACTTTTCCCGGGTCACAGCAGCAGAGTGGGAAAGGCTCCACCTGTTCCCGGACCCAGACTTCTCTCCTTTTTTCTCCTTGATAGTGGAAAGTACTCATTTTCTTTTTCTTTTCTTTTTTCTTTCTTTCTCTCTTTCTTTTCTCTCTCCTCCCTCCCTCCCTCCCTCCTTTCCTTCCTTCCTTCCTTCCTTCCTTCCTTCCTTCCTTCTTCCTTTCCTTTCCTTTCCTTTCCTTCCCTTTTTGTTTTTTTCTTTTTCTTTTTGAGACGGAGTTTCACTTATGTCACTGCAACCTCCGCCTCCCGGGTTAAAGTGATTCTCCCGCCTCAGCCTCCAGAGTAGCCAGGATTACAGGCACCTGCTACCACGCCCGGCTAATTTTTGTATTTTTAGTAGAGACGAGGTTTCGCCATGTTGATTCGTCCGCCTCGGCCTCCCAAAGTGCTGGGATTATAGGCATGAGCCACCGCACCCAGCCGCAACTACTTCTTTCTTTTCAGGCTTTGCTATTTGGCCCCCTAAGCCTTGGGGTGTGTGTGTGTGTGTGTGTGACTATGTGTTGAGGTTGGTAGGGACAGGGTCTTTGAGGTGGGCCATGAAGGCTGTTGTCTTGGTTCCCTTACTCCAGTGGGTGGGGGAGGTGGGCAACATGGATCAAAACGAATCCAGGCCAAGCTGGAGGCCTGGGAAGCCTGTGCGCTGAACCTCAAACGTCTGGAGTCCTTTGCCTTCTGAATCTTTTGACCAAGAGAGGCTGATAACATGGAACCGCGCACTAGGGCTCTGGCAGCAGCCAGACTTGGGTTTAGTTCTATTGTTTACCAGCTGCGTGACATTGAGTAAAAGGCTTAACCTCTTCGGTCCCAAATGCCTCCTTATTAACATGGGGACAACAACAGAACCCATCTCCCAGAACTGATGCCAAGCATTTGGCCACAGTTGCTGCTAGGTGAGGGACAGTCCTGTTTCATACACAACAGAATGTTGATAATCATTTATTGATCACTTTCAGGGCCAAACAGTTTGTGTGCTTGTATCTCATTGAAACACCACCATTTCTCTGGATAGCAGACACTTTTACCATATTACAAGTTATATAGACATTTAGCACTAATGGCACAGAGTAGGTGCTCACCAAAAACTGTTAGCGAGGGCACTTTTGTCACATAAAACAAAAAAGGAGCATGCGAAAGGCGCTTTGCAAGGTGTAAGGTTCCGCACAAGTTTTTGCTGTAATTGTTACGTCGCCCTTTGTGGTCATAATCCTTTATTTATTCTTTCTGAGTTACTACGATGGTACCCTAGTTACCGTGGCCATGGAAACGCGGCCCGCCGTCGCGGATTGGACGGTTCGCGGGTTCCCCCTGGAGGCCACCTTCTGGTCCTGCTGCGGAAAGACCGGGCCTGCCTTGGAGACTGGGAGAGGGGTGTCGGGAGTTGTAGGCGATGGGCGTGGCTGCTGCGGAGCGGTGCACGCCGGGATTTGCAGTTCCCGGCCGAGGCCGTTGGCTGCTCCACACCGAGCTCGGGCCTCACCCGGATGGCGGCTGTGACGCGCAGCTGCCGGCCCTGGGGCTCGCTCCTCGGGCTGCTCGGGCTGGTCTCGGCCGCGGCCGCCGCCTGGGACCTGGCTTCCCTGCGCTGCAACTTGGGCGCCTTTTGCGAATGCGACTTCCGGCCCGACTTGCCGGGTGAGGCGCCAGGGAGCCCGGAGCGAGGGGCGGGCGGACGCGGGCGTGCTGGGAGCCCGGCTGGCCCCGGCCAGAGCAGCTGAGGACTCAAAGGGTGGGACCGGGGGGCGGGGCCGGCAGACTTGCGAGGGTGGAGGGTACTCGTTGAGGTCCAGGAGGCCCTGCCAACCTCAGCCAGCAGAGCCCTTTGGGGGAGATCTTGGGCCTCCCTGGAATGGCCTGGCCGTCAAGGGAGAAGAGCGCCTTGGGTATGGCCGAGGCTGGGGCTGACCTCGTTGACAGCTCGCCTTTAGGGCTGAGTGCAATCTTGATGACCGCCTGGTGGGGGCGCTGCCGAGCTGAATCAGGCCCGAAGGTGGCTCTTTTCTGCCACAGACCCCAAGGTCCCCGTGCCATGTGCATAGACAGCTTGGACAAACGTAAGGACACAGGAGTCCAGACATGACGTTCCAGACCAGGTTCCAGACATGACGTTCCCCTTGAACCTCTGCCTTGGTGGGATGTGTCCTCACCATCCTCCTGTGGCCCTAGGTCTGGAGTGTGACCTGGCTCAGCACCTGGCCGGCCAGCATCTGGCCAAGGCGCTGGTGGTGAAGGCGCTGAAGGCCTTTGTGCGCGACCCTGCCCCCACCAAGCCACTGGTCCTCTCCCTGCACGGCTGGACCGGCACCGGCAAATCCTATGTCAGCTCCCTGCTGGCGCACTACCTCTTCCAGGGCGGCCTCCGCAGCCCCCGCGTGCACCACTTTTCTCCCGTCATCCACTTTCCCCACCCCAGCCACATCGAGCGCTACAAGGTAGGCTGGATGCGTCCTTGACCACTGTTCTTCTCACCATGGGGTGCCACCCTAGGGTTCTCCTCACCATGGGATGCCACCCTAGGGAGTAAGTCCTGAGCCCAGACAGGGGAGTCACCTGCTCCAGGCCACACAGCTGGCTGCAGCCCCAGCCCTCAGGACCCATCCTGCACAGAACTTGGGAAGGTGCCATTCTACCTGGCAGGGAGTACTTTGATTCCTTGGGACAGTAAGGAACCTGGCAGTACCTACCTGCCAGGGTTGTTGTGAGGGACATGAGATTATATCATTGCAGATATTATTTATGGAGCACCTATGTTTGTCAGATAATCTGCACTGTTGTCTTGCTGGAAATCAGCCCCAATTTGTGGCTCAGAGTGAGCATCGGGAAATACTGGCTCTTACTACTACTGTTGTTGATTGCAAGGTACCCTCCAGGCTGATCAGTTTCAGCTGTCAACACTGCTGTGTAGTTTCAGGGAGCAGGAAGGAGCCTTCCTCTTTTATAGAAAGCAGCAGGTGTCGTGCAAGGAGCCCTGAACAGGGAAGTGGGAGGCTTGGGTTTGAGTTCCTGTTCTGCTGCTGACCGGCTGTGTGACTTTGGGCGAGTCTCTGCCCCTCTCTGGGATACAGTTTCACCATCAGTCTCACTAAGAGGTTGGTGCTCTCTGGGAGACCACATCACCCTAGAAAGGAGGTTAGTTTTTGGTTTGGGAAGAGGTCTGGGGTTGGGGGAGTTTCTCCAGCTCCCCCTGGAACTCCTGTCTCTCCCCTACAGAAGGATCTTAAGAGCTGGGTCCAAGGGAACCTCACAGCCTGCGGCCGCTCCCTCTTCCTCTTCGATGAGATGGACAAGATGCCCCCAGGCCTGATGGAAGTCCTGCGGCCTTTCCTGGGCTCCTCCTGGGTTGTATACGGGACCAACTATCGCAAAGCCATTTTCATCTTCATCAGGTGGGGCCCGGCTTTGCAGGGGGCACGGTGGGGGGCCACTTCGCAGAGGTTCAGCTCTGCAGCCTTGGCCTGTGCTCCCAGCAGAATCCAATTCCCCGTGAGCTTAGCTGGGCTTTCCCAGTGCCCCGCACCCTCTCAGAGATGACACTGGCATTCCGCCTGGTTGCTTCCCTTTGGACACTCTCAGCCCAGTCTGGGCTCAGTCTTTTTGATCACCACTTCCTTGTGGAAGCCCTGCCAGGTTGAGAAGTTTTCCCTCTTTTGTGGTGAGGAGGACACAGGCCTGGGGAAAACAGGAACAGAGTTCTTGTCCTTTAGTCCCAGCTCTCAGAATCCTTGCTGTGTTTCCTCAGGCAGCATGGCTCCACCTCTCTGAGCCTCTGTCTCTGCTTCTGAACAGCGGGGCCAATAATGATGCCCCGATATCTTCCTGGAAGTTTAGTGAGGGAAAGTCAGTTGAGGGACACAAAAGCGTTTTGTAAACTGTAAAGTATGTGGCATGTGTAGGTGAATTGCAGGGGCCATAGATATGGACACCATGGAGGGGGAAGTGGAGTGTTTTCAGTGGGGTTGGCTCCTCCCTGCACTGGGCTGTGCTCCTGTCAGGTGGCAGCGGGGAAGCGAGGGTCTAATCCTGCCCTGTGCTAGTCCTCGTCTGAGTCTCAGCCTGGGTCCCCCATGGTTTTAGCAACACGGGTGGCGAGCAGATCAACCAGGTGGCACTGGAGGCGTGGCGCAGCCGCCGGGACCGCGAGGAGATCCTCCTGCAGGAGCTGGAGCCAGTCATCTCCCGCGCAGTGCTGGATAACCCACACCGTGAGTCTGGCTCAGCAGCCCCCTCCTGGGCGGCTTCACCCCACACCCAGGGGCCAGGCTTTCCCGGGGTCTCATGCTTTGCCCACTGACCTGCTAGTTCTGAGCCCAGCTTTGGCACTCCCAGCTCTGTGACCTTGGGTCAGCCTTACAGGCCCTGAGTCCTACACCCAGAAGGCGGCTGAGGGGACTGAAGCCAGCATCTTTCCTCCTGCCCCTGGGGGATGGGGGCTGGCTTCTCCCTTCTTGTGAAGCACAAGGTCCCCTCCCCACCTGCCCTTCCTGCAGATGGCTTCTCACACTCAGGCATCATGGAAGAGCGCCTCCTAGACGCAGTGGTGCCCTTCCTTCCACTGCAGCGGCACCATGTCCGGCACTGCGTGCTCAATGAGCTGGCCCAGCTGGGCCTGGAGCCGAGGGATGAGGTTGTCCAGGCTGTGCTGGACAGCACCACCTTCTTCCCTGAGGACGAGCAGCTCTTCTCCTCCAATGGCTGCAAGACTGTGGCCTCCCGAATCTCCTTCTTTCTCTGACTCCCCGGGTGGTATCCTTGGCCCCTCTAATGGCCAGGCCATGCAGGAAAGGCCTGGGGCCTCTGTCACAGGAACCCAGCGCACCAAGTGAGATGAAGGGAGTGGCGGCTGGGCCACAGGACAGATGGCTGGGAAAGGGCCCTGGCCTCTAATCTGGCTCAAGAGCATCTTGGCCCTGGCCACCTTCCCCAGGGAAACCCCTGGTCACCCCAGAACCTCACTGAGCCCTGACCTCCCCCTGCAGCCTGAGCCTTCTTACTGTGAATTATAACTCAGGGACTGTGGCTCGTGGCGGCGCTCCCTCCTTAGTCTGCCACCCTTGCCCCTTTCCTCCTTGGTTGGGCACCATGCCCCCTCCCCTCCACCCCACACCCTGTGTCCATTTCATCAAGCCAGGTGGAGCCTTCTCAGTTTCCATAAATGGAGGGACTCAAGCTGCCACTTGGGCCTGGTTTTAGAAGTTTTTAATTTTGTAAAAGAAGAGAACAAGTATAATAAACTCAGCTATGGGACCAGAGGACTGTTTGCTAAGACTTTTAATTGCTCTGGAAGGAGGCAGCTGGCTCAGTGCCAGTGTTGGGGGGTGAGTACAACTGCTCCCCTCCCCAGCAAGAAGTGAGGGGCCAGATGGTCCCGTCAGAGAGCTTCATAGTAGGTGAGGTCCTGACCCACCTCAGTTTTGCTGAGACTCGGGCTGGGTCCCCAGGTGGACTCAGCCTTGCTGGAAGTTGAGCTCATGCCCCGGCTCTTGCCCTGGGCAGCCTCAGCCTTGCTGGTTCTCTGGCCCTGGCCTTGAACATCCTCAGTCTTGCTGAGGCTCCAGTTTGAGTCATAGAAAGCCTCAGTCTTGGTGGAACTTCGGAGCAGTCCCCTGCTTCGGCCCTGGGTGGCATCAACCTTGCTGGGTCTCCAGCTCCGGCCACGAGCAGCCTTGACCTTTCTGGGCCTCTGCCTTGGGCTCCGGGTGGTCTTGGTCTTGCTGGGCTCCTGCCTTGGGCCCTGGGTGGTCTCGATCTCGCTGGAGGTCTGCCTCTGGCCCTGGGTGGCCTCAGTCTTGCTGGAGCACCGCCCTTGGCCCTGGGTGGCCTTGGTCTTGCTGGAGTTCCTCCTGTGTACGGTGGCCTTGGTCTTGCTGAAGGTCTGTCTCTGGCTCTGGGTGGCCTGGGTCTTGCTAAGGCTCTGCCTCTGGCCCTGGATGTCCTTGATTTTTCTGGGACCATGGCTCAATGCCTCCCTGTTGTTCCCAGAGTCTGAGGATTGCGTCTTCAGCAGTGACGAGTCAGAGAATGTCATGGAGGTGGCTGAGGTGCTCCTGTATTCCTGGCAGATAGCCGACGTCTCAGTCTCTGAGGTGCATGTGGTCCTGACTGGGAAGGGTGTGCCAAGAGCACCCATCAGGCCTGCCGCACCTGCCCTGGACAGCTCCGGGAAAAGAGGCTTCCCAATTTCACACTGGCCTGTGGCCCTGAGGCTTCGCATTACCTGCAGATCACCCCCGCCCAGCCCCCCAGCGCCCCAGACCCCGAGGGGTAGGGCTGTGACATGGGGGGAGATGCCTAAGAGCCCCCTTCTCCCAGTCCCAGGCCTCTGCTCTGTGGCTGCCCCTGCCCTCTGCTCCTGTTGCAGCAGACAGCCCCAGCAAGGCCCCTGCATCCCCCTGCCTGGCACCCCCCTGCCCTTCCATCCTTGTCCCCACTAAAAGGCGCTAAATGCACCCACAGCCCCAGCTTCCCCTGCACTGTGTCTGCCCTGTCTCCTGGCTGTCGGGTCACCTGGGAGCCTTCTTCCTGTTGGAGCTTAGAGCTCATGTCCCAGGGCAAGGACTATGCCAGTCATCCCTGTGCCCAGTGTTGAGCGCAGGCCTGGCCCAGGGCACTCGGTGGGTTTGCTGGATGCACGAAATGAAGAAGGGGCCTGGGCCCTGCCACTCCCCTCCCCACCGAGGACTGCGCACACCCACCCTGGGGCCTCTGAGGAGCAGCCTCCCCGTTCTTCACTTCTGTCTTCCGTGGGGGCTGGGGCCCCACGGAACTGGGGCTAAAAGCCCCCTGGCCATGCACAAGGTTTGTGGGCTTTTTTCTGGGACAGGGCTGGGAGGGGATGAGAGCAGAGTAGCAGCTACCATGAAGTGCCTGGAGCAAGCCTCGGCCTCCCTGCCCATGTTGGGCACTGCCCGCTGAGTCCTCGGCAGGCCCAGCAAGAGTGTTACTCCCGCTCTAGAGCCACTCGCCCCAGGCCACCCAGCTGTCAGCAGCAGAGCTAAACTCACACCTAGGCCAGCGGTCTTCGACTCCTGACCTTTGACCACCCTGCTGCCTTAGTTTTCTGAGGCCTGGCGGGAGCCCCAGGGACTTACAGCTCATGCTGGAAGCTAAAGAGGTCTGGTCGAGGTAGCTGTCAGACAGGGACGCCACCTTGCTAGGTGTGAGCTTTGGTTTCTTCTCCTATGGCAAGAAACAGGCTTTGTAGTTCAGATGGTAGGAGGCCCACGCAGCTGCGCCTCTAGAAGGCCAGCAGCCCTGGGCCGCTCGGTGGTCATTCTCCTGAGCTCAGAGGTCCTTGAAGGTGCCAGGTTAGGGTGGGGTGGGGACACACAGAGGCTAAGCCTGGCAGGAACGGGGTGGCCACGCTGGACAGGCATATGGTGCCATGAGGACAGGTTGTGTTGAAGGGGCTGCTAGCGCCTTGGCTTTTTCAACTGCAAAATGAAAATTAGTTGAGGCGTGGGACAGGCTTCTGTAAATTATAAAGGGCTGTGCCCTGGGGAATGCTTATGGAGGACTTGAGGAGCTTCTCTAGGCTTTACCCCCTTCCATTCTCCCAGTACAAGTGGGGACGGAGGGATGGGGAGAGCTGCTAATGACCATTTCACCGACCAGGAAACTAAGGCTCAGAGCCCATAAGCAACCTGCCCAGGGCCACTCAGCCAAGAAGCAGAGAGGCCGAGTTTGAATCCAGGTCTGCTGGCCACCACAGCCAGACCCTACCTAGGCTGCAGGTCTCTGCCCACGTTCACAACTGCAGACAGCGCGGTGCACCATAGTGCTCCAGGCGCCAGCTGGAAGTTGTGCTCTGGGCTCCATCCACTTCAGCCCAACATCTCCCGGGGGAGGGAGCCTCTGCCTTCGGGGGCACACAGAGGGAAGGTGTGTACTCTAATATTCATTCTAACATGAGCTAGAAAACTGAAGAGCTGCTGGGCGCGGTGGCTCACGCCTGTAATCCCAGCACTTTGGGAGGCCGAGGCGGGTGGATCATGAGGTCAGGAGATCAAGACCATCTGGCTAATGCTGTGCAACCCTGTCTCTACTAAAAATACAAAAAATTAGCTGGGTGTGGTGGCGGGTGCCTGTAGTCCCAGCTACTTGGGAGGCCTGGGCAGGAGAATGGTGTGAACCTGGGAGGTGGAGCTTGCAGTGAGCCAAGATCGCGCCGCTGCACTCCAGCCTGTGAGACAGAGTGAGACTCTGTCTCCAAAAAAAAAAAAAAAAAAAAAAAAGAGAAAACTGAAGAGCTAGCATTTTCTTTCCTCTTTTCTTTTCTTCTTTAGACAGGGTCTTGCTCTCTCACCTAGGCTGGAATGCAGTACTATGATTACGGCTCACCGCAGCCTCAAGTGACCCTGGGGCTCAAGAGATCCTCTTGCCTCAGCCTCCCAAGTAGCTGGGACTATAGGCACACATCACCATGCCTGGCTAATTTTTGTATTTTTTTGTAGAGACAGGGTTTTGCCATGTTGCCCAGGCTAGTCTTGAACTCCTGGGCTCAAGCGATCTGCTCATCTTGGCTGCCCAAAGTGCTGGGATTACAGGCATGAGCCACCACGCCCGGCCACATTTTCTATTGATGGCAAGGGAGGCTGGTATTCCTATACTTCAATTGTGTAAAGTTTCCTTTGAACATTAGTGTACTTGATGTCTACCAGCAGTAGAACAGAGAAACACAGGACGGAATATTCTGCAGCACCAGTGACAGGGAGCAGGCTGCTGCCACCTGCTGCAGCGTGAGTGACGCTCACCATGCTGTCCAATTATGTGAAGAAAAGACAAAAACTCATGTTTGGCGTTAGGAATCAGGACAGCCTTGTAGGTAGGGTGGGCTACGGGAGGGGCCTCAAAGGGGGCCCCAGTGGGCTTCTGGGAGCTGGGAAAGTGTTCTTTCTCGATCCGGATAATGATATCATGGGTGTCATGCAGTTGTAAAAATTCATCAAACTGGCACTTATGATTTGTGCACTTTCCTATATTTACGTTACATTCAATGAGAGGTTTTCAGAAACAAATTTAAGAATTAAGAAAATTCTGGGGGCCGGGTGCAGTGGCTCATGCCTGTAATCCCAGCACTTTGGAAGGCCCAGGCATGCAGATCGCTTAAGTCCGATAAAAATACTAAAAATAAAAAAAACTAGCCAGGTGTGGTGGCACGCACCTGTAATACCAGCTACCTGGGAGGCTAAGGCATGACAATTGCTTGAACCCAGGAGGCGGAGGTTGCAGTGAGCTGAGATCACGCCACTCTACTCCAGCCTGGGTGACACAGCAAGACTCCGTCTCAAAAACAAAAAATTCTGGCACAAGTGGCAAGTGGCTAGTGCATACAGTAGAATTCGTGACAGTGACCATGAGCAGGGGTGTGACTCCTCTCTGTGAGGGCCCACATCCCCACACACCCTCCCTCAGGAGCACCCCTTGCTTGTACCATCCCCATATCATAGCAAGATGTCCCCAGCCCATCACACAACTGAGGGAGTGCAGAGCCAGGCCTGGAAGCCAGACTCCACTGGCCAGCATCCTTCAGCCCTGGATTGGGGTACGCTCTGCCCCAGACCCCAAGGGCTTCGGGCCCTGGCGTGTGCTCCACTTACCTCTTTTTTCTCCTCCTCCTCTTCCTCCTCCTTGGGGGCCTCAGCCTCTCCCTCTGAGCTTCCCGGTTCTACCTGCGGAATCTCAGAGGTGGCCTGCAGCTTCTCGGAGGTCTCAATCAAAGGCTCCCCCTGCTTCCATGAGCGCTGCAGGGCCAAGGCCTTCTGGCGCTCTAACTCCCGCTGCTTAAGCATCCTGCCAAACAATGCCCCCCGGGCACTGTCAGTCTCCCTGGCCCATGCTGGTCTCTCTAAGGACTAGACAATGGCCCTGGCATGCAGCTGGAGCCAGAGGAGCCTAGAGCCGCAGCCATTCCCCAGCCCTGGCCTACGCCCCCTGCTCCAGGGCTTACCCCACAATGCCTTGTGGGCCGCCGGCCTGCAGGCTGCCCTCCACCATCCGTTCCAGCTGCAGCCTGGCCAGGTGGGCTATCTGTGTGCTAAGCACCTCCTCCACAGACATGCCCGGGAAGAGGTTGGTCATCAGCAGGGACAGCTGCCATGAAAGGGGGTGACCAGAGCCAGGTGAGGGCCAGAGCAGCGGGCACACAGTATGATGCTGCCCTGATCCCGCACAGCCAGATTTGGCCCTTCCCAAGACTGAAGAAGGAAGAGTTTTGCGATGTTTTTTGTTTGCTTGTTTGTTGTTTTGTTTTTTGAGACAGAGTCTCACTCTATCGCCCAGGCTGGAGTGCTGTGGCACAATCTTGGCTCCCTGCTACCTCTGCCTCCCGGGTTGAAGCGATTCTCATGACTCAGCCTCCTGAGTAGCTGTAATTACAACCGTGCACCACCACGCCTGGCTAGTTTTTGTATTTTTAGTAGAGACGGGGTTTCACCATGGTGGCTGGGCGGGTCTCAAACTCCTGACCTCAGGTGATCCGCCCGCCTCGGGCTCCCAAAGTGCTGGGATGACAGGCATGAACCACCGCGCCTGGCCTTATGAGTGTTATCAAACCAGACTTCTTTGGTGGCCGAGGAGTATCTTTATGCACCAGGCATGACTCCAGAGCGTACACGCCTGACGTGGCAGGAACCTACCTTTGGTTGCTTGGGGTTGAGGAGCAGGACAGTGGCCACATCCTGGCGTGCCCCAAAAATGTTCTGCAGCAGCTGCCGGCTCTTGGCCCGGTACAGGTAGTACTGGGCCCTCTGGGGATTGTGCCGGATGGCTGTGGAGAAGTGGTCCTCTGCCTTCTGGAACTGCCTGCAGGACACAGTGGATTCCGAGCTGCCATGAGCTCGGCCATCTGTGGGGAAAAGGGTGGCTTCCGGGCCCCACTGAGGAGTTACACAGAAACCAGGCTGGGTCTGCTCCCCCCACCACGCCCCTCTCCTCTCTCTCCACCAGCGACGTCCCTGATGGAGCCAACACTTAGATGCCAGTGTGAAACTCCACCATCAATGAATATTTTTATGATCTTGGGGTAGGGAAGGCCTTTCTGAGAATGGCATAAACCCATCAGCTAAAATGAAAATATTAATTTGCCCATGATTAAGTTCCAAGTTATTGAGTAGTAAAAATATCACAAAGAAAACCAGCATAGGGAGGGCACGATGGCTCACACCTGTAATCCCAGCACTTTGGGAGGCAGATCGCCTAAGGTGGGGAGTTTGAGACCAGCCTGGCCAGTATGGTGAAACCCCGTCTCTACTAAAAATACAAAAATTAGCTGGGTGTGGTGGCAGGTGTCTGTAATCCCAGCTACTTGGGAAGCTGAGGCAGGAGAATTGCTTGAACCCAGGAGGTGGAGGTTGCAGTGAGCTGAGATTGTGCAATTGCACTCCAGCCTGGGCGACAGAGCGAGACTCCGTTTGAAAAAAAAAAGGAAGCATAACTGGGAGAGGAGTTTTTTGGGGGGGGCGGGGGGGGACACCCAGCTAATTTTTTTGTATTTTTAATAGAGATGGGGTTTCACCGTATTGGCCAGATTGGTCTCAAACTCCCGACCTCGGGCAATCCACCTGCCTTTGCCTCGGCCTCACAAAGTGTGGGGATTACAGGGGAGGACGACCGCGCTCATGCCCAGGGGAGAGAAGCAACTTGATTGACCCAGGGATCCCAGCAGTTGGCTTCCTGCCCACCCCACCCTCAGGCCTGCCCCGCCCACCGTGGGGGCTGGAGCCCACGCACCTGCGCTTCTGCTCGCAGAAGCCCATCTTCTCCTGCAGCAGGCCCATGCGCGTGTTGGCGCCCTCGTCCTGCGGGCTCAGCGCCAGCGCCTGCTGGTAGTCCGCCTCGGCAAAGGCCAGGTTGCCCAGCTGGAAGAAGCAATCTAGGGTCCGGAGGCGGGGGTGAGTGGACCCCCAACTCCTAGTGCCTGGGAGCCCCAGCCCAGTCGGCTCCAGCCCCAGGACCAGGGCCTGAAACTGGTGGCTGATAACCCCCATAGGCGGTCACGGTCCCCATCCCCTCTAGTTTTCTGGGCGTCTGGGCGCTGTTCCCCAGCTGCCTGTTTGAGCATTTTAAGGAGTCTGGAACCAGTTTGTCTAAGGTAACATTTCCCCGAGTGTGTTCCTGGGATACTGAGACTATTACATTTCCTCTTCCCTCGCTTCCTTCCTTTCTCCCTTCCTCCTTCCCCTGCAGGGACCTCAAGTGCCCAGTGGCGGCCTTGAAGATGGCGAGGCTCCCCGCATCCTCTCCCCAATGCCCCAGTGGCTGCGCACCGCCTCGGTTGATGTAGAGCCCTTTCTCCTGCTGCTCATCCCGGAGGGCCTTGTTCAGCAGCAGCACGCCCTCCTGGTAGGCGCCCTGCCTGTAGCAGTGCACGGCAAAGTCGTTGTAGGTAAGCAACAGCTGGCGCTGCGCCTGCCGCACCATGTCCTCCTGGTCCTCGGTCACCATGTCCAGCACCTTCAGGAAGTCCTCCACTGCCGCATCAAACTCCTGGAGCCGTCGGTACATGGTGCCCCTGTGGGGGACGGCGTGGCAGACGGCAGGAGGGACATGAGGGCCAGTGCACCCCCACCGACTGGTGAGTGGCCAGACCTCCTGACCCATGGAGGCAGTGGCGATCCCCACCTCATTTGTCCCGTGGGGCCAGCTCTGGACTGCTACTCAGATAACCCACTAGGTACTGATCATTTTATTTTTTGCAAAAATACCCTCCCTCTTTCGTTTTGGGAGCCAGGTGTATGCCAGTCTCTACATTAAAACATTTTGTACAAGAAACAGGTGTTTTACCACCACTGTTTGGATAGGTTAATTGGCACAAAATCACAGTGGCCTTTCATGTCACTGAATCACTTGTGGGATACTAAGCCCAGCCCCTTGGCATAGCGAGAGGTTGACTGGGTGGACAACCCCCCGGAGTCACTCCTGCCAGGGCAGCGGCGCTCCCTCCTGAAATGCAGCAGGATGTGGTAAGTTCCTGGGGACCAGACTCAAGCCTAATTCTCATCCACTGAGCTGGGCTCAGCGCCCAGTGTGAACTGCTTAGCAGGCTGGGGCTCTAGGATTCCTGGGGTAACTGGGACATTTGTTGCCATCCCTCTTCCAGCTGTAAGAGACCACCTCTGTAATGCCTTAACCCAGTAGGAAGTAGGGTAAGACTGTTAGAGGCTAGCTGGGGAAACTGAGGCCTAGAGAGGGTCAGGGACTCTCCTTAAACCACACAGAAAGTATGTGGCTGGGCAGGGCCTGGGACCCAAGGCCAGCACCTTCCCAGGCAGTACCGGAAGAGGAAGAGACTGGGGTCCAGAGGGTTGTTCTCGATGGCACAGTTGATGCGCTGCAGTGCGTGCTGCAGCCTGCCCTGCACGGCCAGGATCCCCGCGTCTTGGCGCGCCTGCTGGGCCTGGGCCACCATCTTTTGGAGCAGCGTCCTGGCCTGTGGATGCTTGGGATTCAACAGCAAGGCACTGTGCAGATCCCGGTAGCAGAGGTGGGGCTGCAGGAGGCCAGGGGTGGCATCAGGGGCACAGGTCGACTGAGCCATGGGACCTGGAGGCCTTTCTTCAGCAGGGTGGCATCACACCATGCCTCCTCCATGCCCCCCACATCCCTCCATGTTCCACCCTTTCTGCTTTTTTTTTTTTTTTTTCTTGAGATGGAGTCTCACTCTGTCACCCAGGCTGGAGTGCAATTGGCGTGGTCTTGGCTCACTGCAACCTCTGCCTCCCAGGTTCAACAGATTCTCCCGCCTCAGCCTCCCGAGTAGCTGGGACTATAGGTGCGTGCCACTACACCTGGCTAATTTTTTTTTTTTTTTTTTTTTTTT
>NC_045447.1:10787120-10806919 GCF_002776525.5 Piliocolobus tephrosceles
TGCAGTGGCCGGATCACAGCTCACTGCAAGCTCCGCCTCCCGGGTTCACGCCATTCTCCTGCCTCAGCCTCCCGAGTAGCTGGGACTACAGGCGCCCGCCACCTCACCCGGCTAGGTTTTTGTATTTTTTCTTAGTAGAGACGGGGTTTCACCGTGTTAGCCAAGATGGTCTCGATCGCCTGACCTCGTGATCCGCCCGTCTCGGCCTCCCAAAGTGCTGGGATTACAGGCTTGAGCCACCGCGCCCGGCCATTTTTTTTTTTTTTTCAGTAGAGATGGGGTTTCACTATGTTGGCCAGGCTGGTCTCGAACTCCTGACCTTAGGTGATCCACCCACCTTGGCCTCCCAAAGTGCCAGGATTACAGGGTTGAGCCACCATGCCCAGCCCCTTTCTACCTCTTGAAGGACACAAGGAGCATCATGGGGAAATTCCATCCCAGGCCCCATGCCAGCTGGCCCTTTCCAGATGTGATCTCAGGTGAGCCAGGTCCACCCCAGTGGTTTCTGCAGATGCTGCCTCCTTGTCAGGCCTCTGTGAAGCCCACTCAAGGTGTGGGGCGCATGCGACCTCCTGACTGTGACAGTGGTGTCCTCCCTCCCCTCCCCTGTACTCCCTCTTCCCCTCCCTGACCTTTGAGCCCAACACCACTCTGCCCAAGCCCAGATTCTGGTCTGGGTACAGCGGAAACCCCCCCCAGCAAGTCCCTTCCACTGGGAGGAGGGGTGGGCGAGGAAGGCGCAGCTCAGCCCAGCAACAGACAGTTAGTTCAACAATACCCTGTTGCCTGTGGGGTGACCGGCTGGCGGGCAAACGGGTGTAGTGGACAGCAGGCATGGGTGGATGGAGGCAGGGAAATGGCAGGAGCTGGGGCAGGGCTTTGGAGTAGGCAGCCTTGGGCTCCAGGCAGTGCCACTGGGAACAGGCTGTGTGACCTTGGGCAGGTCACCTGGGGGTGGCTCTTCCTCTGTGAAAAGAGGACAGTGTGTCTCTCTGTCCCAAAGGGTTGCTGCGAGCCTCACAGTTAAACAGGGGCAAAGTGCTGAGAACACGCCTAAACATGGGAGGGGCTAAAATCACAAGAGTCATCAATAATTATCAATTACTAGTTCTCAGCTAGGCGCGGTGGCTCACACCTATAATCCCAGCACTTGGGGAGGCTGAGGCAGGGGGGATCACCTGGCGAAACCCTGTCTTTCCTAAAAATACAGAAATTAGCTGGGCAGGCGCCTGTAATTCCAGTTACTCAGGAGGCTGAGGCATGAGAATCGCTTGAACCTCCCAGCAGAGGTTGTAGTGAGCTGAGATCTCACCACTGCACTGCAGCCTGGGTGACAGAGTGAGACTGTCTCAAAAAAAACAAAACAAATTACTAGTCTCATGCCACTGAATCACTTGTGGAATGCTGCAGCCCAGCCCCAAGGCACAGGCAGGAGTTGCCAGGGTGGACTGCGCTCCCTGGAGTCGCTCCTGCCAGGGCGGCGGCGCTCCCTCCTACAAGGCAGGCTGGCATTTCAGCCGCCCCCAGGATGTTCCCACCTGGAGAATGAGATGAACCTACCCCACCCCGCCCACCTGCTCCTCCCCATCCTAGTTTCCCAGCTCCCCATCCACCCAGGCCAAGCCAGAACCCTTCTACTATCCTTCCGTTTCCTTCAGGCCCACCCCCAAGCCAGACTCCAGCCCTGCCTTCTTTTTTTTTTGAGACGGAGTCTCGCTCTGTCGCCCAGGCTGGAGTGCAGTGGCCCGCTCACTGCAAGCTCTGCCTCCAGGGTTGACGCCATTCTCCTGCCTCAGTCTCCCGAGTAGCTGGGACTACAGGCACCCGCCACTGCGCCTGGCTAGTTCTTTTTTTGTATTTTTTAGTAGAGACGGGGTTTCACCGTGTTAGCCAGGATGGTCTCGATCTCCTGACCTCGTGATCCGCCCGTCTCGGCCTCCCAAAGTGCTGGGATTACAGGCTTGAGCCACTGCGCCCGGCCCAGCCCTGCCTTTGAAGGGCTGTGGGACTTGCCCCTCCTTGCTGCCCTCATGACCACCTTTCCCTCAGCCTCACCCCACTCTGCAGTGGCACCCAGCCTCCTTCTCAGGCTCCTGCCTCCAGGCCTCCCCTCCGACCCACACTCCTTGTGGATACCAGAATGATCTTCCTAAAGCTCCCTGCCCTGGGGACACCTGATGGAGGTTCCCACTGCCTCCGGGGAGATTTCTCATCCCTGCCCTCTTCTCCTTGGTGCCCAGCACCCCCTCCACCTCCTCCCTTGTGACCCCAAGTTTCTCTTGCTCCCAAGCTGTTCCCTGTACTGTCTGTCCCTGTGCCCAGCCCAGGTTGTGCGGGCGGTCAGGGGTAGGGGTGATTCATTGAGGCAAACAGGAAAAAAGAAAGGAAGTGGGAGGAAGAGGAGAAGGAAGGAGAGGAGAAAAGGAAGAAGGGGGAAGGGAGGAGGGGGGAAGGGAGGAGGGAGGAATGGAGGAGGGAGGAAGGAAGGGGGAAGGGAGGAGGGGGAAAGGGAGGAGGGAGGAAGAGGAAGGGAGGAGGGAGGAAGAGGAAGGGAGAAGGGCTAACTCATGTTAGGTGCCCTGGGTGCCCCCGTGTGTGGCTTCACAGGATTGTGGCTAAATCCTTCGCAGTGTACTCATCTGCCCAGGGATACCTCCCCCAGGCTGTGAGCTCCATCTAGACAGGGATGACATGAGTCTCTCATCTTTTGCATCCCTTGGGGTGCAGCACAGGCCTGGCACAGAGCCAGGGCTGAGCAACAATGGAACAAGGACCTGAACTGGTAGCTGAGTGGTCCAGGCCAGTGTGGGCCTCTTCCCAGGGAGGACAGTGACCACTGCACTGTGGGATGGGGCTTCTGGGCTAGCTGACAGCCTTGCCTCCTCCTGTACTCTTGGGGCACACTGATGACCCCCAGGTTGGAAGGCACTCCCCCGCCCGCCTTCTCCACTGTACCTTCTGGAGAAAGTTGTAGAGTCTGGCCCGGAGGATGTAGATGTCGGCGTTGGTGGTGTCCTGCTTCAGCTCCTCGGTGACGAGTGAGAGGCAGGCCGGATGCCGCTTGAGGGCCAGGAGACAGGCCATGCTGAGGGCAGAGGGAACAGAGTGCTCTGTTTCCTGGGTGGGGCGTCAGGAAGCCGCTGCTGGGAGAAGGGTCCAGCAAGGGCACTCACCATCGGTAACGGAAGCACGCTTTCTCAGGCTGGAGCTCAGCAGCATGTGAGAAGACATTCAGGGCATCCAGGAAGGCACACTGCTCAAAAAGGCATTGCCCCTGGGGACACAGGGGACAGTCAATTCTGCTTGCCACCCCAGCCCAGCTGCACCCCCTGGTTGTCAGCCGAAAGCCCTGAGGCAGGAGGGAGAGATACAAGAGACAAGGATAGAGGATTTTAGATCTGGGAGAGACTTGAAGAGGCAGAGACACAGAGACAGAGATGGAGAGAGAGACAGATCTGGGGAAAGACAGCAAGAGTCAGTGAGAGATACACACTTGGCAAGAGACAGGAATACAGAGATTCAGGAACAAAGAGAAATGGAGAAAACTCAGATGGCTGGGCCAGACACGGTGGTTCACGCCTGTTATCCCATCCCAGCCCTCTGGGAGGCTAAGGCAGGTGGATCACTTGAGGCCAGGAGTTTGAGGCCAGCCTGGCCAACATGGTGAAACCCCGTCTCTACTAAAAATACAAAAATCAGCTAGGCATGTTAGTGCATGCCTGTAATCCCAGCTACTCAGGAGGCTGAGGCACGAGAATCGCTTGGACCCGGGAAGCAGAGGTTGCAGTGAGCTGAGATCATGCCACAGCCCTCCAGCCTGGGCAACAGAGCGAGACTCCATCTCAAAACAAACAAACAAACAAAAAACAAACAGAAAACAGAATCTCAGATGGCAGAAGAGACCAGCAGAACTAACATGAATATGCTGTAGCCTGGCCCTGGGCCCTGGGTGCTGAGCCCTGTGCTAAGAACTTGAACTTGTTTTCTCACTGGCACCAGCATGCTTCTCTTATAGATAAACAAACTGAGGCTCAGAGAGGCGGAGTGACTTGCACAAGGGCACACAGCAAGTGGCCGTGCAGGACACGGGCCCGCAACAGACAGATTCAGCACACGGTCTGAGGGCCCCAAATGTTTCTTTTTAAGAACAGATTTTTTTTTTTTTTGAGACAGTGTCCTGTTCTGTCACCCAGGCTGGAGTACAGTGGTACGATCTCAGCTCACCCCAACCTCTGCCTTCTGGTTTCAAGAGATTCTCCTGCCTCAGCCTCCCAATTAGCTGGGATTGGGAGGCCGGGCATAGTGGCTCACGTTTGTAATCCTAGCACTTTAGGAGGCCGAGGCGGGCAGATTGCCTGAGCCCAGGAGTTCGAGACCAGCCTGGGCAACAAAGTGAAACCCCGTCTCTACTAAAATACAAAAAAATTAGACAGCCATAGTGGCATGTGCCTATAGTTCCAGCTACTCAGGAGGCTGAGGCAGGAGAATTGCTTAAACCCGGGAGGCAGAGGTTACAGTGAACCGAGATCATGCCACTGTACTCCAGCCTGGGCGACAGAGCAAGACTCTGTCTCAAAAACAATAATAATAATAAAATAAAAATAAGATATAAAATTCAGTTCTTTAGTCACACTTGCCACATGTCACGGGCTCAACAGTTCCACGTGGCTGGTGGGTAGCATATTGGACACTGTCATTATGGCAGAAAGCCGAAATGGACAGTGCTGCCAAACTTGACTCAACCCTGGCAGTAAACCAGCCTTGGAGATGAGAGGGGCAGCAGGTGGGGACCCAGACACAGGGACAAGGAGGAATCCAAGGAGACGGAGCTGGGCCCAGGAGCCAGGAGAGCCCCTGGAGGGAAAGCCAGTGGTGTGAGGTGTGTGCCCTGCATGGGCCCGGGCAGCCCCAGGCACCTGTAGGTAGAGCACAAAGGTGAGGCGCTCCAGGTGCTTGCAGTTGTCCTGCTGTAAGGAGTAGGCCCTTCGCAGGTTCTGGGCAGCTGAGGAGAAGTCACAGAGCTGGAGGTAGGCCTCGGCCCGCAAAGCGTAGAAGTCCACCTAAGGATGAGGGGACCCAGGCTGCTGGATCCTCCCCACCATCTGTCCCTGGAGGGTAGGGGAAAGTCTCCGCCCCCCCCCCCCCCCCAGGGTTGACACCCAATTCCCATCAGGGACTTGGTGGCCATGAGAGGAGGGATCTGGCAGGTGCAACAGGGAGGGAGGAAGCATGTTCCAGCAACTGTCTGTGCCCACCCAGGTCTGCCTCTCACCAGCTGTGGGTCCAGGTGGAGCGCGCGGGAGAAGAACAGCACAGCTGTCTCCCAGTCTGCCTGCTCCAAGCACTGCTGGCCTCTGGAGTAGCTGTGGAGAAAGTGGGGACAGGCAGAGGGGTGGCCCTGACTGTGGACCAGCCCAGGGCATACGGCTGGGGTGGGGGTTGTGGAAGGCAAGGGAGCTGGGTGGAGAGGCAGGAGTAGACAGAAGCCCAGGGAGAGCAGGCTGGAGTCCAGCCAGGCCATCAGCCTCGTTTCCACTGAGATGGAAGAGCCCCATTAGACAGTTGAGTTCACTGAGGCCCGAAGAGAGTAAGTGGCTCAAAGCTGCACGGTATGTGAATGGCTGTGTCGGGCAGGAATCTGGGAACCCAAAGCAAGGTAGTCACTCACTACTCCCTGACTTTGAGGGGCACTGTTAACGCCATGACCTTTGGCTTTACATCACAGATGCTTTGGAACACCTGGCTGGTTCCAAAGATGTGCTGCAGGATCCCTTTGGGGGCTGGAATCACCCATGGCTTTGGGATGTCCTGTGAGGGGCCCTGGTCAACCTGCAGGGCATCCTAGAACCAAAGGACAGCAAGCTGCGGCAGGCCCCCGAGATGACCCCCACCCACTGACACACTCGCCAGCATTCTGCAGGGAGGGAGGAGAGACAGAAATGAGGCCTGGAAGGAGGCACTCCCACTCGGGGGTCTGGTGGCGCTCCCAGTCCCATTCCCCTTAGGGCCGCGCCAACCTGTTCCTCTCCAGTCCTGCCCTTCTCCCTCTCCTGTGGTCAAGGTCAGGGATCAGGGTCCTCACGCTTACACCACCATCTGCTCTCCCCCCGGGCCTTCCCAGCTCCCACTTCCGGCTACTGACACCCCAAGCTCTGATGTCTCCAGCTCAGGCCCGGTCCCAAGTCTCAGGCTTTGGGGATCCTACAGCCCCTTGGGTACCCTTCAGGACCCTCACTCCAGCAGGCCACACTGAGCACCTCACCTGACTTCTGCCCCCAGGCTCTCCCATCTTGGTGAGGTCACCTTCCCCACCAGCTACCCAAGCCAGAAACCTCTGTCCAAGCAGCCGCCGAGCCTTACAAGGATCTCTCACATCCCTGGTTCTTAGCATGGTGGCCAGGGCCTTCCCTGAGTCGGAGTGCTGCCCCTGCCCCTCCCGGCCTTCACCCTTTCCTGTGAACCCAGCCTCGGTCTCTCTGCCTGGCCCTCTGCCTTTGCGTTAGTCTTCTCCCCAGTCCGCACCTCGTCTGAATCTGTCATGAGGCCCCTTCCAAGAGGACCCCGAGGCCTCTGCCAACTACCTCGCGGCCCTGGCCCTGACGTTGCTAGGCACCATCACCAGGACGCCCACAGGCCCCGCCCCTCTGGCCACGCCCCCGGGAACCAAGCTTTTTGAGCCGGAGGGAGGTAGAAAACTTTTATTAGCTGGGGAGGTTGAGGTCTACATGGGGGAAAGGACTTGCCCGATTTTCGCCGCGAGGCAGGGCCATAGCCGGGAGCATAACAAGGCTTCCGTCTCCCAACCGAAGGTCAAACAAGAGCTCCAAGCGTCCCACACAAATCCCGCAGGGACACTGTGACGCCGCGCCACTGAAGGCGCCTGGGCTTCCGGACTCGGCCACCGCCTCGCCGCTTCCGCTCCTCAGAAGCATGGCGGCCATGCAGCCCGGCTCGGATTGGACGTTGGCGGGCGACGCCAAACAAATGGCAACGCGATTGGCTGCTGCGGGGTGATGACGTCAGGGGCCGGTGTCCCGGGAATGGCGGCAGCGTGAGGCCGCGCGGCTTTTTGGGCGCCCGACAGTGGCTGAGTCGAGCCATGAACCGATGCGTTTTGGAGCCTCGGCCCCCGGGGAAGCGTTGGATGGTGAGTGGCGTGGGGCGGCGACGTAGGCGCTCCCGGTCCCTAGCTTCAGTTCGGCCATTATGTCCCGGGAGCCGAGTGCCCCCAAATTGTTGCTCTGTTTTCTTAACTGGTAGGTCCGGTGCTCTACGGGCTCCAAACTTCCAGAAGCTCCGTTCCTGCACTAGGGCGCCCTGCCTGCCCAGCCTTCTGGAGTTCTCGGGGGTCAAGTTTCTGGGCCCTTTCTTCGCGCCCCTTGCCCACTGCAGCGTTGCTCTGCGTTTCTGCTCGTCTGCTTTGGAGCCCACGGGACGCTGTGAGATCGGGGGTGGCGAGAGTTGTTGGGCCTCAGTTTCCCTGGTGCCGCCCGCAGGTGGCTGGCCTGGGGAATCCCGGACTGCCCGGCACACGACACAGCGTAGGCATGGCGGTGCTGGGGCAGCTGGCGCGGCGGCTGGGTGTGGCGGAGAGTTGGACGCGCGACCGGCACTGTGCGGCCGACCTCGCCCTGGCCCCGCTGGGAGATGCCCAACTGGTCCTGCTCCGGCCACGGCGGCTTATGAACGCCAACGGGCGCAGCGTGGCCCGGGCTGGTGAGTTGAGAGCGCCAGGGACTGGCGGGCCGGCCGAGGGGGCGGGGGTGAGGGTGGGGGTGCAGGGGCCAGAGCGGGACGGGCTGTGACAGATCCGCGGGTTCACCTCCAAGTACCTGTTGAGCTCCAGTTGCTGCATGGCCTTGGGTACTTGTGGGGGCCTCTGTTTCTTTATATGTGAAGTGGGATTGATTAGTTGTGGCCCCTCATCATGGGAGTCTGGACAGTGCCCCTCTGGGCAGATGAGCAGTAACCAGAGCTGCCGTTTCCCTGTGCTAAGCGGAGCTGTTTGGGCTGACTGCCGAGGAAGTCTACCTGGTGCATGATGAGCTGGACAAGCCCCTGGGGAGACTGGCTCTGAAGCTGGGGGGCAGTGCCAGGTGAGGTCCTGAGATGGTCAGGGTTGGGATAGGGCTTCAGGCCTCCCAGTTGGGGTGGACTAGGGCTGCTGACCCAGTCTCCACAGGAAATGGGCTGCTCTGACCCAGCCGGGGCAGGGAGGGGTGGAAGGACACTGCCCCAGGGAGGCACTAACTGCCCCTCCCATATCCCTTGAAGGGGCCACAAAGGAGTCCGTTCCTGCATTAGCTGCCTCAACTCCAATGTGAGTCTACCCTTTTGTTGTGCAACTGGGTCGGGTGGGCCAGGGGTCCCCCAGCACCTCGCCAAAGCTTCCTGGGCCTCTCTGGCTCCCCCACAGGCAATGCCAAGGCTGCGGGTGGGCATCGGACGCCCGACACACCCTGAGGCAGTACAGGCCCATGTGCTGGGCTGCTTCTCCCCTGCTGAGCAGGAGCTGCTGCCTCTGTTGCTGGATCGAGCCACCGACCTGATCTTGGACCACATTCGTGAGCGAAGCCAGGGGCCCTCATTGGGGCCGTGACACCAGTGGCCATGGCTGCCCGCCTGACTGTAGTACCCACCAACCCAGCCAGGGCCACAGACCTGCCATGCCAGCCTTGGTATCTACTTTTTATACAACTGTCTCTAGACTGTTGCAGGCTGCCTGCGGATTAAAGTGGGGGTGACTGTGACTGGACCAGTCCATTTCTGAAGTAGGTTCTTCTCTCTGTGTCCTATTTAGAACGTAGGAGAACTTCAGGAAGACTAAACGTTTTGAGCCTTTTTAGAGAAGCAGGGGTACGCATCTGTAAGATTAAAGATGCTGGCTTGGAGGCCGGGCGCAGTGGCTCACGCCTGTAATCCCAGCACTTGGGGAGGCCGAAGCTGGGGGATTGCTTGACTTCAGGAGTTCGAGACCAGCCTGGCCAACATGGTGAAACCCCATCTCTACTAAAAATACAAAAATTAGCCGGGTGTGGTGGCGCGCACCTGTAATCCCAGCTACTTGGGAGGCTGAGGCAGGAGAATCACTTGAACCCGGGAGGCGGAGGTTGCCGTGAGCTGAGACTGCCATGAGCTGAGATTGCGGCACTGCACTCCAGCCTGGGTGACAGAGTGAGACTCCGTCTCAAAAAAAAAAAAAAAAAAAAGATGCTGGCTTGGAAGCCGAGGCCTCTTCAGGGGGATCCCACTCTGCTGGTGGGGGAGGGAACAACAGGGTCCAGCCAACCCCCCTCCCAGGGCATGTGTGGGCAATGCCTTGGCCCACTGAGGCTGGGCCACCCCTTTCTTCAGCCCATTTTACAGATGGGAAGGCTCAGAGAGGTCTGGTTACATCCGCAGGACCACACAGCTGTGGCCTGGCAGAGCCTCAGTTTACTCCCAGGACTGGCTGCCACCTTGCTTTCCCTGGGGCCCCGAGCACCCTCACCTCAGGGCTGCTCTGTGCCCGGAAGGTCCCCACACGGGTGACAGATGACAGCAGCCTGAGGTCCTGGGGGTTGGGTGGGATGCGGGCCTGGCGAGGTACCAGGCCTAGATCCCCCGGCTGGTAGCGGGTGATGTCAGAGAGCTGCGGCAGCAGAGACCCAGTCCTGGGCAGCTGGATGCTGGACTGGCTGTGGGGAGGGGACCGAGGGTCACAGAGCCTTCGACGAGCCAGGTTTCTGGCCCAGGGTGAGCCGAGCACTGTCCCCATGGCTGCATGCCTTTGCCCTGCTCTCTCTGACCGCCTCTGAGGCCACACAGGGCCACTTGTTCACCTCTCCTTGGGTGGGCCATGGGACTGTGACTCCGGGTGGGGACAGACAGCCTTCTGGGGTCTCGGGACCACAGTGGAGCTGAGCATGACCAGCAGTTGCTGCAGCATCTCCTTGTGCCATGGCTGGAATGTCACGTCAAAGTCGCTGTCCTCTTCATCGGGGGGCATCTGTTGGTGAGGGTGGGGTGGCAGCAGGCCCACATTGGCCCCAGTACCCACCCTCCTCCAGGAACCTCCAACCTCATTGCCCGTTTCCACGAAGTTTTCCCTGTCTCTGGTGGGATACCCATTCTCCAGTCGGGAAGACTGAGGCCTGAGACCTTTCAGAGCCTCAGAGAAGGAATCCAGCTCCTTTAAGACCTTGGAGGGATCTTTGCCCACCAGAAACAGCGAAGGACAGACTTTCCAGGAGGCTCTCAGGGAAAAGAGGGGCCTCTGATCCTGAGGCAGCCTCTTCTCTGCTAGCAGCTTACATCTTGGGCTCACTCCCCCGCCCCCTTGCGCCCTCCCTCCCTCCCTCCTGCTCACCTGCAGAATGTTCTGGAGGAAGGAGGTGGCCTGGACCAGGGCCGCCTCCAGGCTGGCCCGAACCTTCTGCTCATTAGCCAGTTCCTGCTGTAGCCGCTGCAAATCCCCCTGCTGCTGCCCCAGCTGCAAGCTCAGCTGGTCTCTCTGGCTCCTGGACCCCAACTGGGATGAGTCAACAGCCTTCCCCCTTCCTCAGGACTGGCGCCACTTGGGGCCAGGGGCCCTGCCATTTCTCTCCAAGCCCAGAGGGGCCCCCATCCAGCCCCAAGTCCTCAGCCTGTCTGGCAGGCTGCTCTAGAGAGGGGAAGTCACTGGCCTGGGTCGTGAGATCAGAAAGAGCTGGGCCGGAGCTTGGCCCCAGCCTGCACCTGCCACCCGCCACCCGCCACCCGCCACCCGCTCCCCCGCGGGCCATACGCACTTCAGTGCCTGGTTGTCCACCTGCAGCTGCAGGGATCTCTGCTCCAACTGGCTCAGCAGGAGGCGCAGCTCCTCAGCCTCCTTGGTGTCCTGCTGCTGCTCCTGGCATTTCTTGGTCAGCATGAGGATAATCTGCGGGTGTGGACAGGTGGCCATGCCCTCAGCCAGCCCTGTCCCCCAGTTGCGGACACAGCCAGGCCTCCCCTGCTCCCCCGTGCAGAGTGACCAGTGAGCTCTCCAGGACTGGGCTCTGCTTCCATAAGTTATGGGGGCTTTAAGTAAATACAATCCGGAGCTAGGCCCAGCGCCCTGCAGCCCCCACACGAGGCCCAGTCCACTCTCTGCTGCCTCCCTCCCTCCTGACTTGACTGTCCCTGCAGGGCCCCCAGGGCAGCCTCCTGCCTTGTATGCCAAATGCCCTGTACTCAGGCCTGCAGGCTTACCTTCTGGTGGCCTCTTTTGTGCCTGGCCATGACCTTCTGGGTGTTCTCCAGCAGCTCCAGCTGTTTGCACAGATTGCCCTGGCTTCCCTTGAGCTTCTCATTCTCCTGCAGCAGCTTCATGCCTTGCTGGGAGATCCTGGCCATCTGCAGGGTAATGCCGTTGTTCTCTTTGATGGCCCGCTTCGTTGTCTCCCACATCCGGTTCGTGGTCACCTTGTGGAACTCACTGGCCATGAGGTTCACGCGTTGGATGATCTCTTTCCTCAGTCTGGCCGGAAAGGTGGGAGGGGAAGGGGTCAGACAGAGCGGGCACAAGCCCTGGGCACACCCCTTTCCTCTGTGAGGTTCCCAGAGCACCTAGGGCTGTTAAATACCAGCATACTCTCTCCCAGGGAGGGTGGGGGCTATAGGCAGGAGGCTTTCCCTATAGATCCTCTGGACCTTTGTAATTGGTACCATTTCAATGTACTCTCACCTATTAAGTAAACATGATTTAATCCCAGTACGTGGCAAAAGGAAGCCCTGGGAGTCTCCAATGCCAGCGTGAGGACTGCAGCTGGGAGCTTATTCCCTTTCTCCCACCCCTCCATAATCACCAGCTGGGATTCCAAGGAGTAGCTGGGGGCAGGGGTCAGTTACCCCATCTAACCCCCCAGTTAGAAGCTGGGGCCTGAAGACTAGGATGTTTGTGGTCCCAGGGATGAAGGCTCCAAAGACCCCAGAGGGTGCCCCGCTTGCCCACCTGTCCTTGTCCAGCACCGACTTCTTCTCCAGGTTGTACGCATAGTCCCTGAACTCATTCTCCTGCTTCCGCACCTGCTCCTCCAGCAACGTAAACTTGTCCGTGACCTCCTCTTTCTGCAGCCGGAACTCCTCCAGGGCTGCCAGCTTCCCCCCTGGCCGTCACAGGGCACAAGGCCCAATAAGGGGCTGCCTCAGAGGACAGGGCCTGGAGAGGACCTTAAAGATGCCCCTTAGGTCCCTGTCCCTTCCTGTGTGCCCTTTGCGGTCTCAGTGGGGCAGGTCTACCATCCCCCACCTACACTGCCTGGCCCTGTCACCTTTACTGCCTTCATCTGGGTTACCCTCCCTCCACCCCTCCATGAATCTTGTGAAGCTTTGTTCAGGTTCCACCTCCTTCAGGAAGCCTTCCTTGATACTCTCATGAAAGTGACTGACAAAAACTGTATGTTTTTTTTTTTTTTTTTTTTTTGAGACAGAATCTTACTCTGTCACTCAGGCTAGAGTGCAGTGGCATAATCACAGCTCACTGCAGCCTCAACCTCCCAGGCTCGAGAGATCCTCCCACCTCAGCCTCCCAAGTAGCTGGGACTACATATGTGCACCACCACACCTGGCTAAATTTGTTTTTTTTTTTTTTTTTTTTTTTTTTTGGTAGAGATGGAGTCTCGCTATGTTGCCTAGGCTTGTCTCCAGCTCCTGCACTCAAGCAGTCCTCCCGCCTTGGCCTCCTAAAGCACAGGGTTTATAGGCGTAGGCCACCACGCCCAACCGGCAGCTGGACTGTATATATTCTCTGGGCTAGGTTCTAATGCCTTCTGACATTTGAGCCTCATAACCCTTGCCAACTGGGGGACCTTGGTCACGACACTTCACCTTTTGAGGTGCTTCCTTGTCTACAAACTGGTTGGGGGATGTTTCCAGCTTCGCAGGATTGCTGGGACAATTAAGGAAGACAGTGCATGCCAAGCAGCACGTGGCTATTATCCCTGTTTCCCAGGTGAGAAACAGGGTCAGTGATAGAGCTGGGATGTGTGCTGCAGGCTTGCCAGCCAGTCCCCTCCTCACCAAGGATGATGTTCTCCGTGGTGAGCTGGTCCTTGGTCTCCTGGAACTCGTGGCGCACCTGGGCTAGCTGCGCCTCGAAGGCATCCTTCTCCATCTCCTTGGCTAGCTGCAAGTTCTGGAGCTGCTCGTTGAGGTCTGTGATCTCATCCACCTGCTGGTTGAGCGTGCGCTTGAGGAAGGCCACAATCTCCTTCTTGTTATTGGCCAGCTGCTCGAACTCCTGGCGGAACAGCTTCTCCTGCACAGCCAGCTCATCCCACTTCCGCTGGTACCTGGGGTGGGGGCGGGGGTGGGGCCGTGGTCCAGGGGTCAGGCTGGGCAAGCCAGGCCTCCGGTGCAGCTGGGCCCACTCTCCTGGACCCCCTGTCCTGCAAAGGGACTTTTGAGATTCCTTGTGATCAGGATCCAGCCTCATCTCCCACTATGCCCCGATCTGACAGTCATGACCGCAGCCAATGCCTGTGCTTAGCATGTTATTTTCATTACATCACTAGAATGCAAACTCCATGAGGGCAGAGCCTTGTTATGTTCACAAGTATGTCCCCAACACCTGTGCCTGGCACATAGCAGGCATGCAGTGTGTTTGTTAAATCGTTACAACAACCTATAAGAATGTAGATACTATGATGATTTTATACCTATTTGACAGATGAGGAAACTGAGGCTCAGAAGGATAAAGGAACTCTGAATTTGTAAGTGGCAAAGCCAGGACTTGAACCTGAGTCAGTCTGACCCCCAGAATCAAGGCTCTTAGCCACAATGCCTGCTGCAGTCAGCCAGCTCTGCATCCCTCCATAACTCTTCCACACTTTCCAATCCCAAGTCTTTGTAGCTGGCATCTCCCTTACCTCTTTACATGCAGTAACCCTGCTGTTTTCTTCTCAGTGGACCCTTCTTGGCCCTGAGCCATATCTGTGGCCCTCTCTTTGGTGCTCTCCTGTAAGTTGGCCCTTGTCCCACTGGGTGGTCAAAACCTAAGACCATGTCCCTCTCCTCCACCTCTGTATTCTCAGGGCCTGGCAGACAGCTTGGCAAATAGTAAGCACCCAATAACTCTGTTAAATACATTTGCCTTGAATACATTCTACCTGATGTCTCAGCTCAAGGGAAGTTTGTGAATTTCAAGGGAAGTGTGTTAATTTTAATCAGTATCACATAACCAGTTTACTGGTTTTCAATAGAATAACCGAAGTTACTTGGAAAGTTTTTTTTTGTTTTTTGTTTTTTTTACATTTTATCTATCTATCTATCTATCTATTTATTTATTTATTTATTTATTTATTTATTTATTTATTTATTTTTTGAGACGGAGTCTTGATCTGTCGCCCAAGTTGGAGTGCAGTGGCGCAATCTTGGCTTACTGCAACCTCCGCCTCCCGGGTTGAAGTGATTCTCCTGCCTCGGCCTCCTGGGTAGCTGGTATTACAGGCGCCCGCCACTACGCCTGGCTAATTTTTGTATTTTTAGTAGAGATGGGGCTTCACCATGTCGGTCAGGTTGGTCTTGAACTCCTGACCTCGTGATCTGCCCACCTTGGCCTCCCAAAGTGGTGGGATTACAGGCGTGAGCCACCGCGCCTGGCCTGGAAAGTTGTTTTGCATCACAATTTAGTTGACCAACATCTTTCAAATAGTGACTGCACACAGAACATTTCAGGGGTGTGGGCTGAGGAAGAAGTCTTGCATAGAGGAGTCAGGAGGCCAGGGCTCCCATCCTGGTCCCTCCTCTTCCTGGGGGTGACTTCCCTTCTCTGAGCCTCAGTCTTCCCCATCTGTGCAATGGGGATGACATCAGACCTCTCTAGTAAGACTGCTGTGAGGACTCAGTGGGCACCAGCATGTGGCCTGCCTGGCACCACGAGGGACTCAGCATTAGCTGTGGTTACCCACGGCATCAGTCACCTGGGGAAGAGCTGCCGCCTACTGGTTTGTCTTTTACGGTCACCCTGAGACTGGGGCTGGTGCCTCACAACTGGGAGGAAACTGGTTGTAACATAAGAAAATGATGGGCAGGTGAACATGGCTCTGAATGAAGAGTTAGAGGATCTCCCCCCACCACCATGTCACACACAAAACTGGCTCTAGAATAGAATGTCACATCCATGGAGGGGGAATCAACCTTCCCCACTTACATTTGGGGAAACTGAGGCCCAGCATGGAGAAACAACTGGGCTCATGTGCTGGGTGAGTCAGTGGGGCACAGGTGCCGCCGCCAGGAAGCGGAAGTGGGACCAGGGGGTCCACCCGCCTGCCAGACGGCTGTTTCCACCCTTTCATAAAGCCTGTGATCCCACGGGCCAGGAGTGAGGCAGGGGGAAGTGGGAATTGTGGGGGGTGGGGCCACGAGTTAGCATCGTGGGTCCAGGGTTCTAGGAGCTGGGAAGGTGGGGAAATCCATTTACCCTTAAAATCTTGAAACCTCCCAAAGGTACGTATGAGGAAATGAAATGGGATGGGGTCTGGACATCCCAGGGGAGGTCAGAACACAGGCCTAGGGCCCCTTGGCCAAACCCACACGGGGGCCACCTGGGCATGGGCTTCTGACCCAGGGCACCAGACTCCTGCCTGCCAGCCCACGTACCGGGCCAGCCGGTCCTCCAGGTCTCGGATCTGGATGTGGTAGAACTCCTTCGTCTCCTTGTCCAGAGGCGGCTCCATGGCCACCACCAGCTCCTTCTTGCCGCCTTTCTTCTTCTTGACTTCAAGCTCCTTGCCTGCCTTGCTCACACTCTTTTTGGGAGCCATGGCTGATGGCAACCAGGGCTCCAGGCCCCAGGAAGAGGCCAGGTGGTTGCTAAGGAAGCTGGTCCCGTACATAGCAACAGGCCGAGGGAGTGAGGCTGGGCTTAAAGGGACCCTGCCCTGTTCCTGCTGGGTGCCAGTACCAGGTCCCACTCCAAGGCAGATGACATCACTGAGGGCCCAGGAGTCCCAGGCCACGGGAGGCAGGATGCCTGGCTCCCAGGGCAACTTTTTGGGCTTCTGGGGATACCCCCTCTTTCCCCCACGTGGAAATAAGCACCATGGGGAATGGTCATGTGGGTCAGGGCCCTGGAAATCGCCATCCTGTCCTTTGTGCTGATCAGACACTAACCCCAGGCACACGAAGCCTGTTCTGCAGCTTTGGCCTGGGGTGACAGTGTCCTGGCGTGGGTGCAGTAGGGGGTCCAGCTGATGGGGCCCTGGCCGGCAGCTGGGTGCCTCTATGAGCTCCATTCCCAGGCCCGATCTCAGCCAGCCATGCCTGTGTGCCTGCCTGTGTTCCTCACCAGCCCAGGCACTCACCCCTGGGACAGTGGGCAGGTCCTTTCCATCCCTGTCGTCCCAGGGCTTGGCACTTAGCAAGAGATGGCTATAGCACCACCCTGAAAAACTCTGACAGTAGCCAAGGGGAATGGCAGTGGCACTTCAGCAAATGTGGTTTCTTGGAGCAACTAGGACCCTTGGGGCGGGGCGGGGGGATGAGGAGAACTTGGGGGCACGGTGAGGGGTCAGAAGCACAGGGAGGTGGGGGCGTTTTTACTGTTGGTGATGAGAAAGGTCAGAGAAGTGATTGGTTGGTCAAAACTGGGCTCACGGGCCGGGCGCGGTGGCGGGCGCCTGTAGTCCCAGCAACTCAGGAGGCTGAGGCAGGAGAATGGCGTAAACCCGGGAGGCGGAGCTTGCAGTGAGCTGAGATCCGGCCACTGCACTCCAGCCCGGGCGACAGAGCGAGACTCCGTCTCAAAAAAAAAAAAAAAAAAAAAAAAAACTGGGCTCACATTTGGGCTCTGTCTGACCTCCAGTGGGTCCTTGGGCCAATGGCCTGAACCTTGCTCTGTGAAAGAGTTCGCAAGACCTCATCTGTAAAGTTGTAACAGCGCCCTGCGCAGGGATACGGTCCAGGGATGCTGGGGGCACTTAGTGATTGCTGGCCCATGAAGCTCCCGCCCACTTTGTGTGATAGGCAGGCAGCTCCTGGAATTTCCAACAGCCCTGGACCCCACCTGTGGCGGTCTGCCCTTCCCAGGGTGCCTGTTCCCTGCAGGCAGGGCAGCCCTGGGAGGGTAAAAATGTGACTGGCAGAGGGAAGAGACCCCCACACTTCTGCACAGGTCTCAGCCTGAGTGCACTCACCACAGTGAGGGAGCTCTGGCTACCCAGGCCTTGCGGGGAGAGGAGAGGAGGCCTGGCCCAGTGCCCTTCCAGCCCAACGCGATGCCCCTCCTCCTGCTGGACATTGCCCCCTCCCCCACCTCAACAGCTGCTCCTGCAGAGCCTGGGTGGGCAAAAATTCCCACGGTGCTCCCAGCTGACTGGGGGCCTCCCTGTGTCTCCCCCATTTCTATTCTCTTTTCCCCAGGCCCATCACAGGGGGTAGCTCTGAATTCCCAGCCTGATGGGGACCCACGGCCCCTCGGGCAGCCTGGAACCCACAGCGGGTGCCAGCTTGGACACCTGCCCTCCTCGCCTTCGTCAGCATCAGGATGGCTTTGTCAGCACCACGTGGCAAGAGGGATGAGCTGAACTTCTCGGCCAGCCTTCCAGGTGGAGGCAGGGAGGGGCGCTGCAGGTTGGAGGGAGAGCACTTCCTGGGGTTTGCTTGGAGACTCTCCCCAAAGCTCCCTACTTTGGACCCTAGGCCGCTACTTGCCACAGGGGCACTGTCTCATTATCATTTGTGCAGCTGCCTTCCGTAGTCTCCTGGGGACTGAGACTGATGGGCCCAGAGCTGCGGGAGCTGTGAGACACAAAGTCAGCAGCCCCGCGGGAGCTGGATCTTCTGAGGGGAGGTAGGCAGTGCACAAAGCCATGCAGACTGCAGCACCGGCCAAGGACAGTGGACAGTGACCTCGGGCACTGTCACCTCTGGGAGGCTTTGGAGGGAAGAAACCTAGGCCCTAGGGAGGCAGGGAGGCCAGGCATCATTAAACATGCCCCTGGCCAGGTGCACTGGTTCATGCCTATTATCCCAGCACTTTCAGAGGCCAAGGTGGGAGGATCACTTAAGGCCAGGAGTTCAAGACCAGCCTGGGCAATATAGCAAGACCCCCCCCCCATCTCTAAAAAAAAAACAGGCATGGTGGCATACGCCTGTAGTCCCAGTTACTCAGGAGGCTGAGGTGGGAGGATTGCTTGAGCCCAGGAGTTCGAGGCTGCAGTGAGTTACGATCGTGCCACAGGGTCTCTGTTCACAACACCATCTGGTCTGAGTTAGGTACAGGCCAATAAAGGAGGTAGTTAATTTACAACAAGGTCAGTGATGGGGAGGGGAGTTCCGGTCTCCGGTCTTTCCTCGTCGTTTACAGAACGGGAACAATGGGGAAGAGGGTTAAGCTCCAGTCTAAGAGGCAGATCTACAGAACAGGCTCTGTGACCCACATCACAGTCACTTCTCTCTCAAGGCTTAAAGTGGTTTTGGGGTTCCAAGAGCTTTTACATATTTTTTTTTTTTTTTTTTTTTTTTTTGAGACGGGGTCTTGCTGTGTCCCCCAGGCCGGAGTGCAGTGGCGCGATCTCGGCTCACTGCGAGATTCGCCTCCCGGGTTCACGCCATTCTCCTGCCTCAGCCTCCTGAGTAGCTGGGACTACAGGCGCCCACTACTGCGCCCGGCTAATTTTTTGTATTTTTAGTAGAGACGGGGTTTCACCGTGGTCTCGATCTCCTGACCTTGTGATCTGCCCACCTCGGCCTCCCAAAGTGCTGGGATTACAGGCGTGAGCCACTGCGCCTGGCCAGCTTTTACATTTTTTTCTTTTCTTTTTTTTTTTTTTTTTGAGACAGAGTCTCGTTCTGTTGCCCAAGCTGGAGTGCAGTGGTGCGATCTCGGCTCGCAACCTCTGCCTCCTGGGTTCAAGCGATTCTCCTGCCTCAGCCTCCCAAGTAGCTGGGGATGACACACATGCGCCACCATACCTGGCTAATTTTTTAAATTTTTTTGGTGGAGATGGAGTTTCATCATGTTGCCCAGGGTGGTATCAAACACGTGACCTCAAGTGATCTGCCCGCCTTGGCCTCCCAGAGTGCTGGGATTACAGGCATGATCCACCACACCCGGCCAGCTTTTACATTTTACTTACTCTCACATGTTGGACACCCAGCTGGTATCAGATCATTGGTGTGAAAGTAACAAATACTTGGTGTTAGAAAAACACAATTTCTCTCCCTAACCCCCCAGCTCTGTGTCGTGGAAGGTTTACCTGGGGTGTTATACTCTAGGCAGGTGTGGTCAAAAAGACAGAGGCTCTTCTCCCAGCTCCTAGTCTGGCTCCTCATTTTGCTGTGGGAGGGGAAGGCTGCTGGCCTTTCTTTACACAGCACCCACCCCTCCCTGCCCGTCCCTGTGTTGCAGAATCTCTACTGGAAGCAGGTACAGCAGACAGGACTTTCCCACCAGGCCCACCTGGAGCGTGGATGCTCTACTCCAGGTGCCGCAGGTTGAGAGTGCTTGGGCCCTGCTGGCCCAACTGCAGCTAGCTCATAGGATGGAGGCTTTTCACACCAGGTGGGGCGAGACCAGCTGAGAATATCGGTGGCTGCCACCCCCTGGTACCCACTTATAGAGCAGGATGTGACTTAGGAAAAGTAGGTCCCTCCCCCAGTTTGGTGCCATTGCGCGTGGGTTTTTGCTCTGGGGGAAGAGGCAGGGGAAGAGAACAAAGAGCTCTGTCACTCTGCCGAGGGGACTTTGCTTCCGGTCACAGCTTTAAAAAATCCATGTCTAAAGGCTGACAAAATTACAATCGATCAGTTTAAATATCGTAATTGACACTTTCTTTCTCTTTCTCTCTTTCCCTCTC
>NC_045447.1:10811919-10813003 GCF_002776525.5 Piliocolobus tephrosceles
CCTCTCTTCTCTTCTCTTCTCTTCTCTTCTCTTCTCTCCTTCCTCTTCTCTTCTTCTTTCTCTTCTTTTCTTTCTTCTCTGAGTCTTGCTCTGTTGTCGAGGCTGGAGTGCAGTGGCATGATCTCAGCCACAGCACCTACGCTGAATGAGCTTTTATTTGTTATTCTAGAATTGGGCAATAGAATGAGTGTCCTGATGAGCTGAACAGAGGAGGTTGGTGTGATAGATAGCGGAGGCTGACAAAAGCAGAAACAGAACAAAAAGTGGATGGGTTGTTTCAAAGTGGCTTTCAGCTGGACGCAGCAGCTCACGCCTGTCATCCTAGCACTTTGGGAGGCCGAGGCGGGTGGATCACCTGAGGTCAGGAGTTCGAGACCAGTCTGGCCGACGTGCCAAAACCCTGTCTCTACTAAAAATACAAAAAAAAATTAGCCAGGTGTGGTGGCACATGCCTGTAGTCCCAGCTATTTGGGAGGCTGAGGCAGCTGAGATCGTGCCATTGCACTCCAGCCTGGGTAACAGAGCAAGATACTGTCTCAAGAAAAAAAAAAAAAGACAAAGAATGACAAATGTTGGCAAAGCATGTCACAATGTCACAGGCTCATGTCAAAAGCCCAGCACCTGGCACCTGATGAGTTCGCAACAAATGGTTGTGGTGACAATAATCATGATGATGATTTGTCAATTTAGATGACACAAACACGCCAGGTTTTATTGTTTATTTGTTTTTTGAGACAGGGTCTCACTCTGTCTCCCAGGGTGGAGTGCAGTGGCACAACCACGGTTCACTGCAGCCTTGATCTCCTGGGCTCAAGTGATTCCCCACTCCCACCTCCATCCCCGGTAGCTGGGATTACAGGTGCATGCGCCACCTCTGGCCTTTTTTTTTTTTTTTTTTTTGAGACAGAGTCTCACTCTGTTACCCAGCCTGGAGTGCAGTGGCACAATCTTGGCTCACTGCAAGCTGCACCTCCTGAGTTCACGCCATTCTCCTGCCTCAGCCTCCCAAGTAGCTGGGACTACAGGTGCCCACCACTACGCACGGCTAATTTTTTGTATTTTTAGTAGAGACAGGGTTTCACCG
>NC_045447.1:10813103-10858491 GCF_002776525.5 Piliocolobus tephrosceles
CTGGAGTGCAATGGTGCGATCTTGGCTCACTGCAACCTCCGCCTACTAGGTTCAAGCAATTCTCCTGCCTCAGCCTCCTGAGTAGCTGGGATTATAGACACGTGCCACCACACCTGGCTAATTTTGTATTTTTAGTAGAGACGGGCTTCCACCATGTTGGCCAGGCTGGTTTTGAACTCCTGACCTCAAGTGATCCACCCTCCTCAGTCTCCCAAAGTGCTGGGATTACAGGCGTGAGCCACCGCGCCCGGCCCAAACACGCCAATTTTTAAAGATTTCAAGTAGACTGGGCACTTTAGCAGGAAAATGACTGAAACGTTCAGGTTCATCAGCTCTGAGATGAAGAGCACTTTCTTTAGCAGGTCAAGTACTCCTGATCCTTGGACTGGAGCCTGTCTGGCAAACAGCTGAGTCTTGATTAAGTGCCTTCATTCATTGATTCATTGATCCATTCCCTTTCTTTATTCAACGAATAGATCCCTGCTCCTATGCCCTTATTAAAGTGAGTGGCCCTGTGTGTGTTGGGGAAGATGTCAATCAGATGTGAACACAAGTAGCAGAATTACACCTGTGATTTGGTACTGTGATACGTTAACTTGAAAAAACTCACGATTTATAAATTTGGGAAAGCAGAGGAGGAGACTCCTTTAGAGGAGGTTACAGCCTGCAAGGTGGTCATCCCACAGGCTAGGAAGCGTGCCTCCAGCCAAGACCACAGACAGATAGGAGGAGGGGTTGGGGTAGGAGCTTTATGCTGAATGGGTTTGCTAAACATACATATTCAACAGATTGCAGGAGGGGCTATGAATATTCATGAAGGTAGTTCGACACATGCATATTGAATAAACAGGCATGTACCATTTGACCCATGTTTACTTTGGGGTGGAGACTTGACATTTAAATATATTACAATTAGGCCCTATTCGTCAAAAGGACTTTTCAGAAAATGAGGGCAGGCAAGTGCACAATCTCTGTAAACTGACCAGAGCCAGTCCATGGTCTTATCTGGAGAAAGTTGCTGAAATCAGCCTCTTGTCCAATGAAAGCTGTAGTTATGGCTGGTGGAACTGGTGGTCAGTCCCTCAGCCTCTGGGAGCTGGGAGAATTGTAGTTGTTTTAATATTGCTTATCTCCAGGCCATCTAGAGCTTGTTTAGCTGCTAGAGAAAAAGAACAGCTTGTGGCAAGTGTGGAGTGTGTGACTTAACCCTCACCTGCCATGGCCCGAGGTCCTGTTTATAATTTGACGCTGTATTGCCATAAAGAGTCTGCTCTGCCAGCCTTATGATCTCTATTTTAATGTGAATGCTGGTCAGTTGTTGTTTCTAAACTGTAAGACGGAGGGGCTTCATGAGGCGTGTCTGACCCCCCATCTCATCATGGCCGAAAACTGTTTTTAAGGTTTTTCTGGGGTTCCTTAGCCAAGAGGGGCTCTGTTCAGTCAGTGAAGGGCTGATTTCATTTTTAGTCGACAGAGGAAAGGTACAGAGAGCTCCAAAAGCACGAGGATGAGCCAGGAAGAGCCCCCATCATGGAGGCGCTAGGCTTGGAGGAGAAGGAGATGCTGCCCATAAGGGGTGTGTGTGGGAGGTGGAAAGACAGCACAGGGCCTAAGGCAAGAAAAACAACTCAAGTTTGATGAAGGCCAGAGAAGCTGTAGCTGAGAGAAGGAGGGAGCAGGCAAGAGGGGGGCAGAGAGACAGCCTAACACATAAGCTTCCTAGACCGGAGAAGGAGCAGTGCATTATCTGATCAGCAGCAGAAGTGCAGGTTCCAAGTTGCTTTATTTTTATTTGACTTTATTATTTTTTTGAGACAGTCTTGCTCTGCTGCCCAGGTTGGAGTGCACCACAACCAGCTAGTGTTTGTATTTTTAGTAGAGACGGGGTTTCACCATGTTGGCAAGGCCGGCCTCGAACTCCTGGCCTCAAGTGAGACCGGCGGCCTCGGTCTCTGGAGGCACTTATATTATTCCCATTATGTTGATGTGAAAATTGAGTTTAAGTAACTTCTGCAGGTCACACAGGGAAGTCAGGAATCAAATCCCAGGCTCAACTCCGTAGCCCGTCTGGTAACCACTATGCAATAAACACTGAGAATTAACAGTGCCTGTTCTCCTAGGAAGAGACTTTTCTGGTAACAGCTAACTACCAGAACCAGTTCTTTTTTTTTCCCCTGATAGCCCATTTTATTTTGCTCAGCACAGTCTTTCATCCTACTTTAAGGTATCACATGGACAAAATATGGAACGCTTCACCAATCTGAGTGTCATTGGTTCCAATTTTAGTATTCCTACTGCCTAACCCAGCACCCACACAGAATGACCAACACTTCACAACCCCGCCTGGGAAAGCCAGCCAATCAGCAACCGTCTTACTCCAGGAACCCCGCCTCCAGGGCCAGAGATGACCAATCCCTAAACATCCCGGCTAGTAGACGTTTACTAGTCCCGTAAGCCCGGCCTCCCCAAGCTCAGTCCCGAGGCCGCGTCTGACCCGCCGCGTGACCGGTGTCGGGTGGCGGCCTTTTCCTTGCTCACAGTGTCTCGGCCTAGAGTGTCGTTTCCGCGTTGGTTGAGGGGCGCGCGGGCGTCAGGGCAGAAGGCGCCCTGGCGGCAGCTCCGGGTGGAGTCCCACCCTTGCCGCAGCGCCGGGCGTTCCCCGGGCATTTTGGCTTCTGTGGAACACCAAGAAGTTGTCCTTGGCCGGGCGCGGTGGTTCACACCTATAGTGCCAGCACTTTGGGAGGCCGAGGCGGGCGGATGACTTGAGGTCATGAGTTCGAGACCAGCTTGGCAAACGTGGTGAAACCCCATCTCTACTAAAAATACAGAAATTAGCCTGTGGTCCCAGCTACTCCGGAGGCTAAGGAAGGAGGATCGCTTGAACCCGGGAGGTAGAGGTTGCAGTGAGCCGAGATCACACCACTGCACTACAGCCTGGGTGAGACTCCCTCTCAAAAAAAAAGAAAAGAAAAAAAAAAAGTTGGTCTTGTGGGAAGCCGCTGCTGGGACAGGGACAGCTCCAGGGGCGGCTAATTCAGGACCTTTAACCCACCTCTTCTTTTTTTGTTGTTTTTTCTTAGAAACAGAGAAGATAGTGGATCCCCATACCATTACCCACTAGATCCAGGGATTCTATATCCATAGGGAGGGGCACACGTGCTTCAGAGAGAATAGGTAGGAATTTGCCCCACCCGTTTTTATTTTTTGAGACAGGGTCTCTGTTGCGCTGGCTGGAGTGCTGTGGTGCAATCATGGCTCACTGCAGCCTTGATCTCCTGGGCTCAGGCGAGCCTCCCAAGTAGTTGGGGTTACAGGCATGTGCCACCATGACTGGCTAATTTTTCTTTTACCTTTTTTTTTTTTTTTTTGAGACAGTCTTGCTCTGTCGCCCAGGCTGGAGTTCAGTGGTGCGATCTTGGCTCACAACAAGCTCCTCCCAGGTTCACGCCATTCTCCTGCCTCAGCCTCCCAAGTAGCTGGGACTACAGGCGCCCGCCACCTTGCCCGGCTAATTTTCTGTATTTTTATATTTTTAGTAGAGACGGAGTTTCACCGTGTTAGCCAGGATGGTCTCGATCTCCTGACCTCGTGATCCTCCCGCCTCGGCCTCCCAAAGTGCTGGGATTACAGGCGTGAGCCACCGCGCCCGGCTCTTTTACTTTTTTAGTAGAGATGAGGTCTCACTATGTTGTCCAGGCTGGCCGTGAACTCCTGGGCTCATGTAATCTGTTCTCCTTGGCCTCTCAAAGTGTGGGATTACAGGCATGAGCCACCGTGCCCAGCCTGTTTTTTGTTTTTCTAGTAGCCATTCTAATAGGTATGAGGTAGTATTTCATTGTGGTTTTGACTTGCGTTTCCCTAATGATTAGTGAAGTTGAGCATCTTTTTGTGTGCTTATTTGCCATTTGTATAATTTATTTAGAGAAATGGCTATTCAAATCCTTTGCCCATTTTTTTCTGGTTTTGATCTCGTTTATTTTTAAATAGATTCGAGGTCTTGCTGTGTTGCTCGGGCTGGTCTGAAACTCCTGGGCTCAAACCATCCTGCCCCCTCAGCCTCCCAAGTAGTTACGACTACAGGTGCACGCCACCATGCCCAACTTCTGCCCATTTTTAAGTCAGATTGTTTTTTGTTGTTGAGTATAGGAGTTCTTGGATCTGGATATTAGCCCCTTATCAGATATGTGATTTGCAAACAGTTTTTCCTACTCTGAGACTGACTTTTTCACCCAGCAGATTGTGTCCTTTGATTGTAGTTTTAAGTTTTGAAGTAGAACAATTTACCTATTCTTGTTTTGTCTGTGCTTTTGGTGTCATGTGAGCACGCGATTTTAATGATAAACAGAGCAAGCACTATCTGAGCACTTCCCCTTCATAAAGAGGCAGCGCTCCCACCAGGAGGAGACTCAAATCCTGCTCCACACTATTCAACCCAGTTGTAAGAGGGACCACAAGTGTTGACAGCATCCTTCTACATAGTCTGCCACGGACACTCCCCACCAGCCAACAGTGTCATCTGCTCGAAGGATGCTGGAGGTCATATTTTTTGTAGAGATGGGGTTTCACCATGTTGGCCAGGGTGGTCCTGAACTCCTGACCTCAGGTGATCCACCCACCTCAGCCTCCCAGTGTGCTGGAATTACAGGCGTGAGCCACTACACCTGGCCAGCAGTAGCTGGTTTTACAAGCTTCTTGGCAACAGTTGGTGCCACTTTGTACTCCAAGGAGCGTAACTCAGATCACTGTCTCTGTAGTTTGGGTTTCTTCCCAACCTTTAGCAATGGAATTCATCAATTTCATTCTAGAATGTATTCTTTAGTGCTTGGTCTGGAAAAATGTGCTTGGCTTATGGACTAGGTTACTGTGCTTCATTTGAAATTGATTGAAATATTTAATTGAAATAACTGAAATAACTAAAATATTTCAGTGTGTTCATCCACTCTTTGACAATGTTCTTTTATAACAGGTAATGCACAGGGGACCAGGCAGGTATAACTCACTGGCCCAGGAAAATCCAATTTTTATTGTACCACTTTATTTCCATTCTTTTTCTTCTTTTTTGTTGCTTGTGTAAAATCATCATCCTTCACGAGTCATTTGTTCCAGCCTATACAGACTCACACTTTGTATTCACACTGGAATCCCACTGTCTGCTTATGCCAAGAATGTTTTCTTTCTTTTTTGAGATGGAGTCTTGCTGTGTTCCCCAGGCTGGAGTGCAATGGCACAATCTTGGTTCACTGCAACCTCTGCCTCCCGGGGTCAAGTGATTCTCCTGCTTCAGCCTCCCAAGTAGCTGGGATTACAGGTGTCCACCACCGTGCCCAGCTAATTTTTTTTTTTTTTTTTTTTTGTATTTTTAGTAGAGACGGGGTTTCACCATGTTGGCCAGGCTGGTTTTGAACTTCTGATCTCAAGTGATCCACCCTCCTCGGCCTCCCAAAGTGCTGGGATTAACAGGCGTGAGCCACCGCACCCAGCTGATAATGTTTTTCTGATAGTGGAGGACTCTGGAGTCAGACGGCTGTGTTTAAATCTAGTCTCTGCCATGTACTAACTGGAGGGCCCTAGCCAAGTTGCTTTGTCTCTGTGTGGTTTTGCTTCCGCATATGTAAGTAGGGCTAATAATGGCACCTAACTCGTACAGTTGTTGAGAAGATTCAGCAAGTCACATATAAAGCACTCAGTGCCTGGCACATAATAAGTGCCATGTATTATTTATTTATTTAGAGACAGGGTCTTGCTGTTGTCCCAGCTGGAGTGCAGTGGCACAATCACAGCTCACTGCAGCCTTGAACTCCCGGGCTCAGGTGATCCTCCCACCTCTGCCTCCTGAGTAGCTGGGACTACAGGCACATGCCACCATGTCAGGGTCATTTTTAAATTTTTTGTAGAGACAGGATTTCACCATGTTGTCTAGGCTGGTCTCAAACTCCTGGGCTCAAGTGATTTGCCCTCCTCAACCTCCCAAAGTGTTGGGATTACAGGCATGAGCCACTGTGCTTGGCCTTAATGTATAACCACAATCAGAATGATTGTATTAATACTCTTTTTTTTTTTTTTAAATTCAATGAAGCACTTTTAAGTCCATGGCTCATTTGAAATTGAAGATATAAGACAACAATAATAACCATCCCTTCCCCATGGCCAGTCACTATCCTGACTTTGGTATTTGTTATTTCCACACGTGTTTTCACACATTTACAACATGTGTATCCACAAGCAATATATGGTGCTTTTTATGAGGTTCTGAAGTGCCGTGGTTTGCCACGGTTACTATGGGACTGAATGATGAACGCAGAAATGAAAACTTAAACTATTTTAAAGAAGTGGTCGGGGGAAGAAGGCGGCTCCCTGCTTCTAGTGAGCAAAAGCAGCAGCTCTGAGCTTCTACAGCCCTTCGTATTTATGGGGTAGAAAGAGCAGGGAGGAGGAGGTAATGACTGGTCAGCTACTTAATTGATTACAGGTTCACATTATTGCTAACAGGTTTCAGATGTACCTAATCACAAGAAAACGGCGCTTAGGGCATGACTGCCCTCTGCATTCTTTCTGGGCGGCAGATGCAGTTTGTCAGTTTGCCAACATTCTGCATTTATGAGAACAGTTTGCTGTTTACTCATATAGGCTCCAGGATACTGAGTTCATCACGACCCTCACTCTTTCAGCCTGCAACGTTGAAGCTTTATATAAATGCACCATCCTGTCTGTATCCTCCCATACTGTGCTCTTTTCACTCACTGTCAAGTGTCTGAGATCTATTCATGTGGATCTATGCAACTGTGTGTCATGCATTTTTAACTGCCTTAAACTCACCATTGGGTGAATATACATACAGTTTATCTGTTCTCTTGTTGATGAGCATTGGGCTTTTTTAAATTGACGAGACTATTTATTCTTTTCTCCCCAGGCTTGGCTTGGACTCATCATCACTATCATCACCATCAATGGCTGAGCCCTCACTGTGCTTCCTGGGAGCTGGGCTCAGCTTCCCGCCTCCACGGGCAGTACAGGAGGAAACAGAGTCACCTGTCAGGATCATGTGGAAAGAGGCCAAGGGTGGATTTAACCCAGGTGTGCTGATGCTCAAGTCTGCTCCTAACCACTCTGGCCTTCTGCTTCCTCAGGAACAAATGCTTGGTGGGGGGTGTACAGGCCCCTGGCAGTCTCTGCTGAGCCCCACAGCCTGGACCAGGGCCTCCGGAGAGGCACAGTGCCTGGCTGCAGCTCACAGACGTGGCTTTAGAATGGCTCAGTTGGTGCTTTGGGTTGTTTTGGAACTCCCTGCTCCTCCAAGGATATTTAACAGCATTGGAGACTTTTTAGCCTGTGGGTTCCATCTCTGCTGGTAACACAGAAGGACCAGGGCTTTGGCCCAGAACCTAAAGGGCCACACTCATTTGCTCTTGGGTGGCAGTGAAGGGGTGGAATGGAGAGAGGTGATGAAAGCTGGGACAGAAGACTTCAGCAACAACCAGGGAGATACTAGAAAGCCACTCCCATGAGCTTGGAGGGACAGATGATCCCAGGAAGCAGCAAACAGTGCTGCTTTTGCTTTAATGTAAATTTGGCTTAGAACAATTTAGAATTTTTAAAATTCCAATCTTAGATCTCGTTCCAAAACCTTCTGTTTGCTGGTGAACTAACTAATGACAGATAATGGGGGCCACAGTGGCTCACACTTGTAATCCCGGCAGTTTGGGAGGCTGAGGCAGGCCAGTCGCTTGAGCCTAGGAGTTCGAGACCAGCCTGGGCAACACAGTAAGACTCCGTCTCTCCAGAAAAATACAAAAATTAGCTGAGCATGGTGGCACGTGCCTGTGGTTCTGTGGTTTCAGTTACTCGAGAGGCTGAGGTGGGAGGATCACCTGAGCTCGGGAGGTCAAGGCTGCAATAAGCTGTGATTGGGCCACTCCACTCCAGCCTGGGCAAGGGAGTGAGACCCAGTCTCAAAACAACAACAAGACGATGGGTGTCAGGGGAGTGAGCTTTCTGAATTTCTGCATCTCTCTGAGCGTCAGCTTCCTCATCTGTAGAATGGGAGAGGATCTGCCTAACAGGCAAGTAACTGACGGGCCTGGCATGGTCAGTCAATGGTTGTTACCTCCTTATGAGACATGTCTCACTAAACTATAGCAGGCTATGGTGGTGCAAATTCCACCCACTGCCGTCGAGTTGGTAGCTTTCTCAGTGCCGTAAAGATCAGGACCAGAATGAGAATGATGGGAAAAAGAAGTAGAGACAGAAGTCCCTACAAAGGGTCTCACTCCCCTGGGCCCAGCATTCTAGCGAGTTTCCTGTGTGGCCTCAACCCTCACCTAGGGTCCACTCTGAGAGCTGGGCCCACCTCACCGCAGTCTTCTCAGGTCATGAGCAGGTTCCAAGAGAAGCAGGACACGCACCAGCTTCCATCCTGGAGAGAAGTTCATTATACACGTAGGGTGGATGGTGCAGCAGCAGGAGCAGAGGAGTAATGCTGGTGAAGTGACCTCACTGCGTGCCCTAAATACACAGGCACCACATGATTGGAGAGGGAGCATCTGCAAAGATGGAGCCCCGCAGTGTCTGCGTTAGAAAAGCATTCTAAGGCTGAGGCGGGCAGATCACCTGAGGTCAGGAGTTCAAGACCAGCCTGACCAACATGGCAAAACCCCGTGTCTACTAAAAATACAAAAATTAGCTGGACATGGTGGTGGGTGCCTGTAATTCCAACAAGGAAGGAAGAGAGGGAGGGAGGGAGGGAAGGAGGGAGGCAGGCATTCTAGATAAGGAGAAACGCGGTGGAAGAATGGCCTCATCTCTAGGCAGCGTCCTGTTGCAGCTAGAGGCCCAAGACAAGTTCCATGGCTAGTCCCCAGTGCGAAGCAGCTACAGATTTAATGCAAGCCACGGGGACCTGACTCCATGCCACAGCTCGGGGTGGCCGCCTCCTCTGTGATGAACTGCTGCAAAAGCTTTCTCCTTCTGTTGCCCAAAGGAAAGCCAGACTACAGGCCCCTGGACACCAGGAAGGGGTGCTGATTTCTTTATTTATTAGACTCAAGTGCTTTAGTACAGAATGGTACAGAGATGATATATGTTTGTGCTTCAATACTTTCAAACACTGAGATTCTGATAATTTTAGGGTAAACAAGTTTCAAGACAGACTAGCTTTTTTAAAATATCCTTTTGATAAATTATTTTCATATAAATAACAGAGAGAGGGAAACCAACATCTTCGACAAACAAGGTCCTGAAGCATGAGCACTGTTTGGTCCGAGGAAGGGGACAGAACAAGCAGTGGGAGTAAGATACCCGGAGCAGGTGCCTGCGGTTCCGTCCTAAGGAAATCAGGTCGTATAAGTTGGGAGGGAGACGGGGAGAGATCTGACGACTAATTTCAGTGCAAGGGGAGATTTCAAAGCCTTGAGAAGAGAACACCACAATGCAGCGAGCGGAGAGGGCGGGGAGCAGGCTCTGAAAGGGAGGTGGAAGTGGCGCCGAGCTCGTGTACAGCACTTTGCAAGGACATCACTAGACAAGTAATACACACATGGCTTGCGGGAGGTCAAGGGCGGCGAGGGGGCTGGGCAGGGGACATTTTTGTGACTTCCACTGTTATATTTCACGACAACAGCAGCAGGACAAATGGTGTGCTCACCACTGGAGAATGAGAGCTGCTGAGTCTTGAGGATGGCGAGACAGCCTTTCCTGCATTTGCTGCTTTAGTTTCTGCTTTAGAGCTAAGTTTTATACAGAGAATAAAATGACCATCTTCTCTTACAAACACGATGACGTATGACCCCACATGACACAAAATAAGGTATTATGAAGTATCTGAAACTGAGGATAATCTGACTGAAGATGCTTGCCGAGAGGGTACAGGGTCTGTGTGAATCCAATGGGCCAAGAACCTTCTCCACAGCCACAGCCCTCTGTTCAGGTACCTCCAGAACCCATCTGTTCTGGTTCATTCCTGACCCTTGAACAAAGGCTGACTAGGGAAAATGAGCTGTTGGGGTGATGCCTGGGGACAGAAGGGCCTGGGCCACAGGCTCCGGACTGTTTTTCCAAAGAGATGGAGGCTCCCAGCGGGAGTTTGCTTCTCACCTGTCGGGGCACTGTGACTTAGACTGGAGGACTTCCCTCAGGATCACAGCGCTGTGGACACAGGCCGGGGAGGAGGCAGTTACGGGCTGTGGAGGAGGACGCTGGCCTGGCTTCGTGCGGACACCCCAGCCTCCACCCACAGCCACACCACTGGGGGCATGAGACACTGGGAAAGGCAAAGAGGTCTGTTCCACCTCGGACCTCCTGAGATGTCCCGATTGTCACCTCCCAGGTTATTTGGATGAGAGCAGGCACTGAGGGGTAGAGACTGGAATGAAGATAACAGATTAGTCCTCAGTGTGAAATACTCCAAGAACACAGGCATCTCTATGATTCTCAACAAGGACAGGAACAACCCCAAACAAAGTTTTAAAAATACCCACATTTCTACCGTTCCATACCCAAGCAATGTGCACATGTCACCCAGGGTTATGTACAAGGTCACAAATCTTAAATAACGGGGAGGAGGCATCCATTCATCCTAACAGTCCAGAAACTTCTCCTGCTGCACACCAACTGCACATGAACTTCTCCTTTCAGGATACATATGTAAGATACTCTTTTAAAAAAACACAATGCATGATTTTCTTTTGTTTCAAACAAGAAGAGGGCATCACTGAACACGAGAACGCAGCGGCAACAGTGCCGGCCAGGGCGTGCAGGGCTGGGGAGGCAAAGGACGCAAAGGAACCGAGGCGGGCGGTGGTGGGAAGCTGTGGACCGCTGTGGGATGGGGCGTGTTTGGAGGGGCGACTTATTTTTTTAACTGCTTATTTCTTCATCTGTTTTATTCAGTTTCTTCAGCGTGTCCAGCAGTTTCTGTGGGGTGAGGATGTGCGTGGATCCTGGAGGAGGCAGAGAAGACAGTGAGCTTGCCAGTTCTGGTTTCTAACACTTTTCCTTTCCTGCGCTTCTCGACTGCCAGATCTGCACCCACCCCCCTCCCCCACCCTGGTCTGGGTCTAGTGGAAGCAGGGAGGGGAGCGGGGGTTGGGATTGGGGTCCCGTTGCAATAGGCCTGGGAAATATTCGGGGGCTGTGGATAAACAAAACACATCCTCTGGCTCAGGCAAGGTCCCAGGCTGCACCAAGGAACGAGCCGCCTCGCCATCAGGGTGCAGAGCCATCTACAGGTGATGGGCAGTTGCATTTCTAATTCACTCTTAAACTCCAAGTGAAGCCGGGGAGAGAAATTCCAAACATGGCAAGGGGGAAAGGTTGAAAATGGAGCCAGAGTTGGTAGGGGGACCATGTGTGGAAAGCACGGTGCCTGGGAGAGGATGCTGACAGGCAAAGCCCCCTGGGAGAATCCACTGACCTCTGGGAGCCAGCCAGTTGGTACTGCCCTGGTGGGTGGGACCTCAGGTGTGAGAGGGAAAGGGCCAGGGGACCTGAGGCCTTACCTTGCAGAGACCGCGTATTGTAAGAGATTAGAAATGCTTGCAAAAATTTAAGCTAATGGAATTAGATATACTTCTACTGCAAAAATAAAAATAAAAATAAATGAAAGTCTTTTTCATAAGGAGAGAGAGACAGATCTAGTAAGTGCAGTAAAAAAAGATGCATGGGTCGTGTGGTTTGGACATGGACTTAAACAGAACAGAGGTGACTGGGGTGGTGTGTGGGTGAGCATGAGGCCTGCACACATGCAGCAGTGCGCTTCAAAGAAAGGTCCTGGTGGGAGAGAAGAACGGAACAAAAGAGACCCGTACTTGAAAATGTGCCTCCCTGGAGACGTGGCAAAGGAATGGGCCTTCATGGGAGCAGAAACCACTGGATGCCAGATTTCCACCTCAAGGGCAGGAAAAGAAGGCTTTGGCTGGCTCATTGGGCATGACTCCAATACCAGGGTCCCTATGCATTTGACCGCTGACTACTCGCTCAGCTGACCCAAGACTGCTGGAACTGCAGCCCTTCCTGGTCACTCCAGACTAGCAGAAACTTGGAAAGCCCTCTCTGTTCTTCCAACATTCCCTTCTCTGCAGTTCAGGCCCCAGCTGCCCACTCCTGGCTGAGCAAGGAACTTGTCCTCAGATGGATGCCCTGTGCATGCGGCCTGCAGGGGCCCTGTGCTGGAAAGCTGACTCATTATTCTGCAGACCCGAGGCTCCTTCAGCAAATGCGATGCAGGTTTCAGGAGTGTGTCCCTGGGCTTCTTTATAGCACTCCTTTCCCCTGAAGTCCACTCATTTCTGTGACCTTACCACTCCTCCTGCTTGTCCTAAAAGAGGCCAAAGGCTGATGTACAAATGAGAAGCAAGGACGCACATTACAAGGCTTGCCCCAGACTCTGAAGAGTGAACCATTGCCAGGATGGGGGGCCTCCAAATTGCAACTCCATGTAGCCCACGTGTCCAAATGCTGAAAGACGGCCTGTCCTGCAGAGTGTGGGGATTCGCTTGGGAGCTTCCTCGTTAAAGGCAACAGCAAGGAGCGCATGTGCCAGAGAAAACATCCCCGAGGCCCTCCTTAGCCATCCAAATGACTCCAGGAAATAACAGGGCAGACTCATCTTACAGGATGCATCTGAAGGAGTTCCTCTGATCAGATGCTGATTCCAAAGTCCTCCCTGTCCTTGCTGATATGTAAATCTAGGATTTGGGGGAGGTCAGACAGAGGTTAGGGAATTAATGCACTAGAAGTCTCATATTATCTAATCACTGACCATTCATTGCTCCCAGTCTTGACTGAAGAACAATTCTAGGACTGAGTACTGGAGACAATCAGTGAAGCCTAGGCAACAGGCATGGGCCTAGAACTTCACCTGTGTAGTTTCTTTAAGGGAACCAGACTAGCTGGTGTAAATGCTGACCATTAGAAAGCCAATTCTTCACACTCGATCATCCGTGTTGTTTTAATAAATTGGTCAAGCTTCTCACCACTATAAACATTGCAAATTAAGCTGAGTGAGTCCATCATCCACATTTTGCACACGTTCTCATTTTGAATCCACAGATGACTGACCATATTGGTTTTCCAGAATACAGCAGCAAGTGAGCTCTATTGCTCTGAGGGTCTTATTTAGTCCCTATAACTGGAAGATTATGAAATGTAAAAACTAAGTTGGTCTCTAAAAACTAAGTTGAGGCCCATCCACAATGACTGTGTACATGTTTTCAAAGCTGTGGGCCAGACACAGCAAGCTCTGATGGGACAAAATCCTTCTTTCTATGCGGACAGAATCTGAAAACCGAAAGTGTTCTTGCAGGCTAGCTGGTCCAATCATTCTTGAGTTTGGCTGAAGCAGACCTACTGACTCAGAATATGCAGGGTGGCGCCAGAAAACGTGTACGTTTAAGAGCAGCCCAGGTGAGTATGATCATCAGCCAGGTTTGGAAAACTGGGATCCGGCCCTCCCCTCTCATCCTACACACAGGACACATGAAGGCCAGAGTAGTCAGGTGCTTGCTCAGGGTGGGTGGCACAGACAGGAGAAGCAGTGCCTCCAGGCTCCTGATTCTCGGGACCCTGTGGCCCCTGGGAGGGGAGGGGAGGGGATGGGCAGGTGGATGCTTAAATAGCAGCCAGGCAATACGTGGGCCTGAATTCAGATTCAAATCTGAGTCCCAAAGAAAAATGAAACGTACCTGATCCCAATCTGGAATGAAGCAAAATAATGTATATAAAAACCCTCAGACTTTCTCCCAAGTGGCCCCCAGGTACTACAAAGATCTGATCCAGTCTTCAGCTCTCTCTCATTTGCTTCTGACAATCTCTTGGGTACTCCCCAGTGAAGAGTACTTTTATCATAAACCAACCAGAGCAGAGAGGTGAAAATCTAATCAAAAGATTTCATTTCTTAGACAATGTGGAGGGATTGGTGAGGATTTAGCGAGAGTTGTTGGTTAACCCTGACCTTGGGGGAGCCAGCCTCAGCTACAGGAGGGAGAGGAGCCGGGAAGAGAGGGTGTGGCACCATCACCCATGCACAGTGTCTGCTAGGAACGCTCTCATTTGCTGCAGGAAAACTCATCCTCTCTTAAAAGACATGTTGGGCCAGGCACAGTGGCTCATGCCTGTAATCCCAGCACTTGGTAGGCCAAGGCTAGAGGGTAACTTGAGCTCAGGAGTTCAAGACCAGCCTGGGGCAACATGGTGAAACCCAGTCTCTACCAAAAACAGAAAAAAATTAGCCGGGCGTGGTGGCGCATGCCTGTGGTCCCAGCTACTAGGTAGGCTGAGGTGGAAGGATCGCTTGAATCCAGGAGGTCCAGGTGCAGTGAGCTGAAATCATGCCACTGCACTCCAGCCTGGGTAACAGAGTGAAACCCTGACTCAAAAGAAAGAAAAAAGACACAAAAGATATGCTGTCACAATGCTGGTCTTTAGGACACTCAGGTTTTCTGATGATTGGCACTGTCCTGCACTTTGGTCACCTGGCCGATCACAATAGAAGAGGGCAAGTCAGACCTTAATCTGCTTTCTGACCTCACTGGTATTAGGGTTCTGTGCCTTGCTTAACTGAATGCTGTAAAGCCCAACACCACTCAGCAAATGATTTCAGAAGCCAGGAATATACGGAGTCTGTTTACTTTTTCTCTTTGTTTTGATGGCAGCTGAGACCTACTGTGCTGATCAAATATAACGCAAAGGAAAATACTCTGCAAAGCAGCAGCTTGTTCTGAAGCAGGGAAGCCCAGAACTCATCCTAGCAGGAGCTTTTGCAGTTTGAGCCTGTGATTCTTTCAGATGCTGCAAGTGGTCTGGTATTGCTGCAGACTCGACTGAACATTTGTCTTTCTAGAAGTCTTAAAATACATACTGCAGCAAATCCATCCACCTACCTGCAGTCTGCACACAGAACCAGATGTCTCTGATTTACAACCTATCAAGGTGCTTCTAAGGAATGTTTTTTTTTTTTTTTTAAAGAATGGCTTCTATTCACCACATACTGGCCTTGCTTTATAGGGACGGCCAGCCCAGGCAGGATGGGAGCTATAGCCCAGGGCTATAACCAGGTCCACTTTCTGCTTTCCCAACTACTTTCAGTTCCTTAGCACACTGCTGCCCTGACGTTCATGTCAAGGAAGGGAGAGAGGAGGAGATAAGGAGTGTAGCCTTCTGTTCCTACCTTTAGGAGGAAGCATCATTTTCCTTACATACACAAGCAGCTGCTGATGCCACCTAGCCAAGGTTCTGATGGGCCATTCCCCTGAGGCTCACCAGAGAGTGAGAGAGTGGGCAGGACTGCATGGTTTGAGGCACAAATCGTAATCACTGAATGTGCAGAATGTCAGAGGTCCTGCATGCCTGGGGGCACTGCGATCCAGCTTCCCTGTGCTCCTATGCTATGGCCGAGAGAGCGAGGGTATCTTCCTACAGCCATACCGGTGCCCATGGAGGAGCTGGGGTAGAGGCCAGTCCTCCGGGCTCTGAGTCCAGGTCTCTCTCCACTGCTCATGGGGGACTCAAGCTCTGTGACTCACTGGGCCACATCTCAGCTCAGGTGAAGGGGCTTTTCAAGGGTCCATTGTCAATAATATACACAAAGTCAGGTACACAAAATATGGCCTCATGACAGAATGTATAACAAGCTAAGGAGTCACCGATGTGATGATGGAAGTCTGCCATTTAAACACATAGGAGGTTCCCATCATATCTGAAGGATGGAAAGACAGAGGAGGGAACGAGGACAATTTTGAAGATCAAAATTTGGATAGTCGGCTGTGCGCGGTGGCTCACGCCTATAATCCCAGCACTTTGGGAGGCTGAGGCACGCGGATCACCCGAGGTTGGGAATTTGAGACCAGCCTGACCAACATGGAGAAACCCTGTCTCTACTAAAAATACAAAAAAAATTAGCCGGGCGTGGTGGCACATGCCTGTAATCCCAGCTACTCGGGAGGCTGAGGCAGGAGAATCGGTTGAAACCAGGAGGTGGAGGTTGTGGTGAGCCGAGGTCGCACCGTTGCACTCCAGCCTGGGCAATGAGAGTGAAACTCCATCTCAAAATAATAATAATAATAATAATATAATAATAATAATAATAATAATAAATAAAATAAAATTTGGATAGTCTACTAAGCAGACAACAGGTTCTGGGTAACAAGCTTGGTGGGAGACAGAAGATGCTCTCTAAAACCACACAGAGCATTAATAATAGGTTTATGCTGGGCACAGCGGTGTGGGCCTGTGGTCCTAGCTACTCGGGAGGTGGAGACAGGAGGATCTCTTGAGGCCAGGAGTTTGAGGCTGCAGTGTGTTGTGATCACACCTGTGAAGAGCCACTGCACTCCAGCATGGGCAACACAGCAAGACCCCATCTTTAAAAAAAAAAGAATACATTTCTACTGAAAGGCTCTCGGACCTTACCAAGGGACTTCAGTGGGAGAGAGAGGGGTATGACTACTCAACTCTTGAAAGGATCCACAGAATTAAAAGTAATTACTAAAAGAGCAAATGACTTGTTAAGTGCTGTTTCCTACAGAGGAACATGAAACAAAAGCTCTTCCCACTAAAGACTGGAGCTCCCCAAGGAGATGGCGGCTTGTGACCCAATTACCCCTTATCACTTATTCCTTGAGAAGTGCCTGTCCTAGGAAAAAGGTATTCGCACCATCTGTCCAGCTGCCACTGACCTGGGGTCTATTCTGTGTTCCCTGCCAAGCTTCCCTCATGACCAGCCATCTCCACCACCGCCTGCCTTCCTGGACAAGGTGTTCCCCGAATGTCCACTGGCCTCGCTCTCAGACCCCCACACCCAGCAAAATCAGGACACTTTAAATTCCTTGTGGGGGCCACAAATTCATCCCAGACCAGCAGGCTTGGGCACTGTGCCTCAGGCATCCCCCAGAATTCCAGCTCTCTCTCTGACAACTGTTCACAGCAGTCATTATCGTTTTTGGTCTCTGCCCAGTGGCCTGCAGGCGTCTGACTGAGCAGTGTGGAACCCAAGGCATGAGTGAGCCAGCAGGTCGGAGCCCGGAGGGTTCATGGCAGGGCTGTGAGGGCAGCACTGGACACATTTTCAATCGGTGTTGAGAACTGCAAGCATTTTCTTGTTGAAACAAAATCAAATAAATAATAAACTAAAAAGGAAGAAATAAATAAAAAGAGTGACGGAATAATCAAAGAAAGCCCTTCAGAGTGGAAGAGTTTCTTTTCTGTAATAAGCTGCTTTTACTTTGTTTCTTTGGCTCTCACTCCATTGTTGGAGCCTGATCCTCAAAAGATACCCTAGAGGACTCCCTGAAGTCGGGGTGTCTCAGGTCCATGAGAAATTTGGTGGGAGTAAGAATGTGAGTAGAACCTGTGGGAGAACAGAGGCCAGCTGACTGCTTGAACAAAGGTACGTCACAGGAACATGCCAACTTAGGCCTACATTTTATGCAGTCAATGAGGTATGAGAAAGCAAGACACACACATGCGTGCATGCATACACACAAGCGCACACACACAAGCGTGCACGCACACACATGGCAGCAAGGCGGCTGGCATGCACAAAGCAGGGGAGGCAACACAGCGGACGTCAGCTGTCTGTGCGAGGCCCCTCCATGAATCTTCATGGGCAACTTCATACCCCCAGGTTCCCACCTCCCAATATATGGAACCTCAAGTCAGGTCTAAAGATGAAGGGGAAGATTTACACCCAAAGCCTGGCTGTGACAGCTTCTGTCCAGAAAAGCTGTGTTTGAGCTCCAGAATTACTCCCTACATTCATGCAACACATATGCAAGCAGGGAGCAGAGGGCTTTCTCACCGGGGCTACACAACAGGAGGAAAAACAGTTATGTGGAGAGCTGGTGACCTGACATGGGAAGCTGGAGGGCTGCGGCGGGGAGGTACAGTCTCTCCACTGGATTGTGCTCTCAGAGAGGCGGCTGACAGCCCCAGATCCATCTTGAAAAACCCAGGAACAGTCATGTGGACTGGTCCATGGAGTCTGCTCACTTGGATACCTTGGGGGGGTGCTGTGACTTACTCACCCCAAATTGGAGGTATAAAACCGCCACTTGTTATTGAGATAATGACTATGCCTGGGATTAAGACCAGTGGTGGGCACCTATGGCAGAAGGTCAGCGATGCCTCCCAGCCGGGGCAGCTCAGGGCCTCTCCCTGTAGCAGTTCATGTGTAAGTGGCCTGAGAAGCCATCCTTGGTCCTGGAGAGTATAATTCCCCACTGGGTGAGAAGCATACCCCTTTCCAAATGGCGGCCAAGAGCCTTGGCCTCTTCCTGCTCAGCGTGAGCCTGTTTCCACTGCGAACAGGGCCCAGCCAGGGTAGTGAACATGACAGCTTCTTGCCAGACAGTGTTGAGAGGGCCCCCAGGCTGGTGGGTTCCCTCCATTTTGTTAAGTGCAAAACAGGACAAAAAGAGAGGCATCTGGAGAAAGCAAGACTTTTCTTAGCTCATTCATCTTCTTCCAGCCCTAAACATCATAGAAGCCCCCAAAGGCAAGAAAAAGGAGAAAAAGCTCCTGCTGTGTTAAGTCAGCTCCTACGAGTCGCTTCCTCTCTTTTGGAAAATGAACAGGAAATACGAGAAAGGGCATGGCAGAGCTAGAAAGTGGTTGGAGGTGTCTGGGGGAGCCCTGAGCAGAGTCCAGTGGTCAGGCAGTAGTTTCAGGCAGCACCTGCTCACAGCTGTCCGTTCATCTCCACCTGACAAGTGAAGAAGGCAGCGACTGACTGCCATTCACTGCCCATTTCTGTCTGGGCATGAGGCCAATGCCAGGAAACTGACAGACCTCATCTTGGGCCTAGTTCAATGCTGTGAGTATTACTGATCCCATTTTGTTGGGTAAGGAAGTGGTTGGAGAGCTCGAGCCACTTGCTCAAGGTCCCCCACTTGCAGTTTGCAGAGCAGGAATCTGAGCCTGAGTCTGCCAGACCCTGCGATCAGGCACTTCCTACCTCATGAGGCTGCCTTCCACTGAGAGACGCAGCAGGGCAGACCAAGGAGGGAACCCTTGGCCCCTAGCTTCTGCTGTCCACAGAGACTGCGTTTTGTGGGTCAAGGGAGTCTATGACAGAATGCGACACCAAAGCGTGGAATGGAGTTGAGGTGCGATGCGGCGGCGCCTTCCGCTGGAAGCATGGCCACTCACCTATCAGCACCTCCCACTTTCCGTTGGCCTGGGTCACCTCGTAGGCGCAACGCATCTCATTCAGGCTCACGCCCCCAAGGATGAAAATGATGAGGCGGGGGCCACTGCGGTACTCGCCTGGGGCCTTGTTCTTATGCCAGTGCCCATAGCGGGCGCTGAGAGAGAGAGAGAGAGAGAGAGAGAGTATGTCAGTCAGTTTATCTGCACTCACGGCATCTAGTGCTTCATACCCCAGTGGTTTGTTTACATATTAGGTCTGTACACTTGTGCCCCAAACAGAGTAGATGCCTAGTTTGTGCTGGCTGAATTTCACTGCAATGCAATTTTCAAGTGGTCTGGTTCCCAGGAGAAGAGTCACTATGAACGCCTGTGCTGCTGTGACCTTGTCACTCTTAGAAACATGCAGGCGACAGACAGGATCAGTTCAGCTCTGAGGTTTTGCTGGGTCAAGTTCAGTAGCATCCCCCTGCTACAGGCTTATGCAGACATCTACCCCAAGTCATGCATGCCTCTGACCTTGCCTGGGACACTCTGCTGTTAGTGCGCAGTGATGACAGTCTAAGATCTGCCTTCAGGCTGGCACACAGATCCCCTGAAAACATGTACTGAGTGAGTGCCTCTTGGAGGCCAGGGCCTCCCCAGTACCACATCCCAAGGAGATACAGGCCTTGACCAAAAGGTCGTCGTTGAATGGGGAGGTAGGGAGAAGGAAGTGAGCCCAAATCCTGGTCTGAGGAAGAGCTCTGTGCTATAGGGCCAAGCACAGGGAAGCCCTGGAACCCTGCCCAGGCACCACTGGGGAGGCTTCTCCATCCCTGAGCTGCCTTCTTGAAATCGCGGCGAAGCCAGGCAAGAAGAGTACTTCAGTGGTGGGGCTGCTCCCAGAGGGGCCTCCCTCGGTCCCCGGGTTTCCTTCAATAGCCTTTACCTTTGACTGAGAAATAGGAACAGATGGGTTGTTCCCAGGTTAAGAAAATGAGAAAAATGAGATGAAAGGAGCAAGTCCTTTCTGGCCACTGCAATGCATCACCTTTCTTCCTGACTCATGACAGCCTTACAGTCACTTTCCAAACCAGGAAAAAGCCTGGGGCACCCTTTGGGCCAACAGAGAATCTCACGGTCGCTTTCATTCCTTGGGCAATCATTTGACATCCCGTTCTCATCACCCAGCCTGACTGTGGCGCTACTGGGGATTTTGTATTTTATGCCATGTTTGGCAATTTTCGTTTTGCCTCTGCTGCCATGAGAAGGGCTGCACAATGACACAGAGGCTGCCACAGGCCTCTGGCCCAGCTGAGGCCAAAAGTGAACACAGAGAGAGGAGACGCAAGAGAGAAGACAGGTGGGGAAAGCAGGAGAGGAGGGACAGAGACGTGCACATCCTGGGGTGCCAGGAGTGGCAAAGCTGCAGTGTCAGGGTTGCCCTCTCGAGCTGATAACTCTACCATCCCGAGTGCGTGCTCAGCCCTCACTGTTCTCAGGAGCCACTGTGTGGAGAGACCACATGTGTTACCCACTCGTCAGCTGGGGGACATGTGGGCTGCTCCACACTTGGACTGCAGGAGTAAAGCTATGAACGCTGATGCGCTGCAATTTTAAACAAGGTGGTGAGGCAAGATTGGAGAAGGTAACACTTGATTAAAGACCAAAAGAGATAAGCGGCAAGCCATGCAGACATATCTTTTGTTTGTCTGTTTGAGACGGAGTCTTGTTCTGTCACCCAGACTGGAGTGCAGTGATGCAATCTTGGCTCACTGCAACCTCTGCCTCCCGGGTTTAGGCAATTCTCCTACCTCAGCCTCCTGAGTAGCTGGGACTACAGGCGTGAGTCACCATGCCCAGCTAATTTTTGTATTTTTAGTAGAGATGGGGTTTCACCATGTTGGCCAGGCTGATCTCAAATGCCTGACCTCAAGTGATTCAACCGCCTTGGCCTCCCAAAGTTCTGGGATTACAGGTGTGAGCTACCGTGCCCAACCCATGCAGATATATCTGGGGACAGATAATTTCAGGCAGAGGGAAAAGCAAGTGCAGTGGTCCTGAGGCAGACGTGGGCCTGACTGTTCGAGAAGTGTGAGGAAGCTGGCATGGCTGATGCGGAGTAAGGGAGGGAGGTGTGAGGGATGAATCAGAGAGGAACAGGATGCTGGAGGGGGAAGGGCCGTGGGGCCACTGTGCAGACCTGGCCCACGCTGCAGCTGTGGGGAGCAGCAGCGAGAGGGTTCTGGCAGATCACATAGCCACACAGTGGGACTGCCGCAGAGCTGACATCCAACCAGAGCTGGCCCCACTGTCCTTGCTCAGGGATTTTTACCTACCTGACGGCGGTCGTACTGAAGGAGGCAGAGGATCGGGTAGAGATATAAGGGTAGTGCTTGGTGTCAAGTTTGTCCTCAATAGTGTCCTAGAAGGAAAAGAGACAGATATTAGCTTGCCATCTGTCTGAAAAATGCTGACGGGAACCAAGGCCAGATGATCTGGAGAACATGTCACTTGGCAAAGCCATGGCCAGGTTTGCAGCAACCAGAGCTCCCTTCCCTGCGGCCAGAGGTGCCTAGCACAGGGCTCAGTTATAGCAGATGCTTTGTAACTGTCTGCTACACTGAGATAGCCTGCTTTTTAAGAGAAGTTTTTCCTTGCTTCTCTTCCAGTTTATTCACTTTCATAACCTATGTGAGGTTTTATAAATGATGCATTCTATCCAATAAATTCCTGATACTTGCCATCAGCCTTATAGAAACCAGGCACAAGCAGTCTCTCCTGCACAAAGGAGTCCTACCCACTCCGTTTTTCAAGTGTCTAATTATCTGGTGGGTGGACTCTCACCATCTACCTCCTGCTGCCTAGAAATCCACACTCTTCCTTACAACTCCCACATGAAGCCTACACATGTCTCTTTAGGGGACTGGAGAGGAGGGGGAGCAAAAGGGAGCAGAGAACAAAGGAGGGAATGAGACAGAGGGGTTGGCTATCCCAAGAAGCAAAGAGATATAATTGGTTTCTAGATGTTTCATGTTCACCCATCCTTTTAGTTTGTGGATTTTAAAAATGGGAGCTGACTCACTCTATATATTTAAAATACATTTATATTAATGTACAATTCAATAGAAACACCTGGGCTGCCAGGAATTAACTAAGGGATCCCGAGAAAAACCCCCTCATTCTCTAGACCCTAGTTTTGTTCACCAATCAAGTTGGAAAGATCTAGTGGTGCGGGATTCTATGCAGGGTCTCTTCCCGCTACAAGGAGAGAAGGGAGTGACCCCACAGGGCTACGGTGGTGGCCACCACCTTATACACCTTCCAGCCAACAACTGCAAAAATACCTGCTGCGCTAGAGGCTCTGTGCAGACGACACAGCAGCTGAGGGGACAGGACCAACAAACGAAAAGGCGACCCGAGGCACCGAGCGGCACATGTGCACTAAGGAGTCCAGGGGAGGCCTCCATGTGCTGAGTGCTCAGACAGATGGGGCAGCAGATGGAAATGGTGAGATTCAAGAGGGGCTTTGATGGAAAGCAGGATCTGGGAAGGGAAGTGGAAGGGTGAGAACATGCCAGGCAAGGGGCTGCTTTGGCCAGAGAAGCAGAGTCTGATTTGCTGTGTGTGGAGGCTCAGGTAGGGAGCAACAGGAGGAGGGCAGGGCAGGGCAGGGCAGGCAGGGCTGCACTGGGGAGGTGTGCTAAGCCACCTGTGTGGAGATACGATGTCACTCATCTGACCTTTGAGATGCACCTGGGCCCCACTGGATGCGGCACCCTAGAGGGGTCTCTGTTATAGGAGCTGAGTCCTCCAAGACATAACGACAAATAGATCTGGGGCTGTGCTTCACAGTCTGTCAGCTCTTCATAAACCCGCAGGGTAAGGGGCACCATGAGGGCTGAAGGAGGCCTGGATGGGAATCCTCAAGTGGAGGCAGCACCCGTGAAGTCAGTGGCACCTCGCAGCAAGTGAAGCTGGAAGCATCCAGGCCGACAATCCGAGGGCCCTGGGCCTGGTTCTTCCTCCCCACGCCCCAATACTGACCTCCATGATGTCCTTGATAATAGGAGTCCACCGTGAGAGCTGGTAGGTCTGCTCGCTGATGCGCTCCTTCCGCTCCGGCTTGCTCCGGCGACGCAGTGTGGACTGCATGCACACACACACCAGGTGAGAACCAGAGTCAGGGCCACTTGGGCCCTAGGTGACCTCTGCTACTCTCTAGAAATTCTCTGAAGGACCCCAGAGGCAGCAATGGCAAAGAGTAATGGGGGGGATGGTTTTCCTTGGAATAGCCCAAAATGTGCCCTTTTGGGAACCTGGAGCAAACTTGTTCTTTAAAGTCATAAAAAGGCCGGGTGTGGTGGCTCACACATGTAATCCCAGTACTTTGGGAGGCTGAGGTGGGCGGATCACCTGAGGTCAGGAGTTCAAGACTGGCCTGGCCAACACAGCGAAACCCTGTCTCTACTAAAAATACAAAAATTAGCCAGGCATGGTGGCGTGCACCTGTAATCCCAGCTACTCAGGAGGCCAAAGCAGGAGAATCGCTTGAACCTGGGAGGCAGAAGTTGCAGTGAGCCAGGATCTCACCACTGTACTCTAGCCTGGGCAACAGAGTGAGACTCTCTCTCAAAAAAAAAAAAAAAAAAAAAAGTCATAAAAAATGGCAAACATAGGTCAAGTATGTAAGTGCCACTAGAAAAAAAAACAACTCCAGGCAGTTGAAAAAGTAGTTTGCTGCCTGTTAGAGGAGGGCATACTACTTGGAGCATGCCGTATTGGATTTCGGCAGCATGGTTGTACTGAATGAATGCACATCTCCATTCTCATTTTGATCCCTCTTGTGAGCAAGGGTTTAAAAATGCCAAACTCCTGCTAGTTACAGGGCTATGGTCTGGTGGCACTGGAACAGTTTTGTTTATAAGATTCCAAAGGGAGAATATTTGCAACCCTAGCTTTGTCAGTGCTGTGCCTATAGAAGATAAGCACACAGTGGGGCTGCGACATACAAGGTTCATGACAGAGTCCTCTGCAAGGGTCCTGGAGGCTTCACCCCACCTCTTCTAGAGCACATACACGGTCCAGGCCTCCCAGATAACCTGCCCTGACTTGGCTCTGAACCAACCCAGTGCAGTAGACTCAAAGGTGGCCAAACTGCTAGCTCTAAGCATCATATTCTCATCTTCACAGGGGACGCTGAGGCTAAGCTGTCCAAAGGTGAGGCCAGACGGACCCTGAGACAAGACAGATAAAACAGCGGGGACCCCTATTATGGTTTGGTTCCAAGACAGCTCAGCTTTCATGACTGTGAATGACTCACTGCTGTTCAGGTCTAGTTCTTGGCTTTGTGCCTCTAGTTTATATATAGCTTTACACCTTTATCCTTCTGATTCCGTGTCTCTCTCTCTCTTGACGTACGAGTGTGTATCAGAGGATGCTGTACGTCAGTCAGAGAGCAGAAGCAGACAGATCTGCCAGCTCCCCTCCCGCCTCCCCCCAGAACCTGAGCTGGCCTCTTACATCGGTGACGATGGGCACACCGAGGTGAGCCATGTTGGTGATGATCTCACTGTCCTCTGGGGGAATCTGGGCGTGCTGGATCAGTTTGTTCAGGTTTTCCTCTGTGATGCCTGAGGGCACAAGACACCCGATCACCACACACAGCCCCCATGCACCCAATGAGACAGGCTGGATGGTGGCCCTTCTCCCCTCAGGGTTAGTGGACATTGCTCCTCTAACTCATCAGCTTCACTGTCGGTGAGGACAACATGAGGATCCCGATTCCCCTCCAGCCACTCTGCCTGAGTGAGGACCATCAGCAGCTGCTCCTCACAGTCTGTGTTTCCATCTGCCCCCTGGCTTCTCAGCAACCCCTGCCCACCCGCACCCTGAGTCAAGTCAAATTGGATGAGAGTTTTATTATCTATCTTTTGGACATTCCTGGGCAACTGTGATTGAACTGGGTAAAAGTCAGTTCTTTAAAGGCAGAGATTACCAATGTGATACAAGTCAAAAATACCTGGTGGGCAGAGCTCTGGTAAACTGGCCACCAGGCCAAGCAGCTTTCCCTCCCTCCCCAGCCCTGCCCTCTTCCATCTACTCCATACCATTTATTAACTCTACAATGACCGGGGGACATTCAGCCTCTAGCTGCAATGATCTGACTACACTGTATTTCCCCAAACAAAAAGGGCCCCTGGGATCTTCTTTCCCTTCCCCAGTCCGTATCTTGTAAATGACTTCTCTACTTTGTTTCCTCTTTCTCAGCTGTCTCAGTTTCCCCAAGACAGGGCCTGTGCCTTTCTCTAGGTCCCACAGCCCTACCATTCTTCAAAAAGATGTAGAGAAGGATGATGCGGATTTTGTCGTAAGTGCTGACATTGGCGTCCAGCAGAATGGGGACGATGGCTCGCATAGGGTCCTTGATCTTCTCTCCCTCAGCATCTGTGCCCATGGCCAGGTCCTATGGAAAACATATCTCATTGGCACCATCTCTCTGGTGACAGTGTGGAGGGATGGTCGCTCTTAGGAAATTCAGGATCCACAAATGTCTAGAACTGCCAGCTTGGTTGGGGAAGGTGCTTCTATTCTCATCATGCACTGTAGTTAGCAAGAGTGGGATCAGCACTGTCTCCCACGGCATCAGTGAGGGTGGATAAAAGCCCTGAGTGCCACTTGCCCAACAGAAACCACAATGATTTCCCATCTTGTTTTAAAGTAGGCTGTTCACTGTAGGTGAGTGCCAGTGTACTTGTGCCAGCTTCTCAGATAAAGACTCAATCCTGGCTGGGGGTGGTGGCTCATGCCTGTAATCCCAGCACTTTGGAAGGCTGAGGTGGGAGGATCTTTTGAGCCCAGGAGTTTTGAGACCAGCCTGGGCAACACAGTGGAGACCTCGTCTCTACCAAAAATAAAAAAAATTAGCCAGGCATGGTGGCGCATGCCTGTAGTCCCAGCTACTCAGGAGGCTGAGGCAGGAGGATGGCTTAAGCCCAGGAGTTCAAGGCTGCAGTGAGCTATGATTGCACCACTGTACTCTAGCCTGGGTGCTAGAGCAAGACCCTGGCTCATAAAAAAAAAAAAAGAAAGAAAGAAAGAAAAAAAAAGACTAAATCTTGGTAGGCTCTCTAGAGGTACAAGGCCCTGTGAGGAAGCAGGGCTTAAAGGGATGTGCTTCCCTCCCATGAAAAGTGCTGGGATTTTAGGATGCCTCTGCATGGGCAGATTCTTTCCACTCTGCTTCCCCTCTCATTGAAGCACATGCTTTTTGAGTTTGAACTGCTTTTTGAGTTTGAACTGTTTTAACCTGTTTTTAATCTTTCTACCATGTTTCATGTGTGAGAAAGGGGAAAAAAAAGAGCCCCCAAACCAGCAAATACAAACCCCAGGAGATGAAGGGGAAGATAAGAGCTGAAAAAACTAGAAATGAAACTAGAACACAAGCTTCTGACCCCACTTCATGATGCAGGTGAGACTCAGATCCAGAGAAGGCAGCACGCTGGTCTCAACCAACCAGGACTCAGCTGCAGCTTCCTTTGTGGCTCTCAGGAGGTTGCCTGAAGGCTCTCCTCTTTTCTCTCAAGACCCCAAGAGTCCATACAAATTCTGACCTCGAGTTCATAGTCTCTCTCCAGTCTGTGTCCCAGGAAGGCAGGACACCTCTCACAGGCCCCTTCACCTTTCAGTCCTACCACCAGCCTCAACAGACATTTGACTAGCAGGACATGATTTTAATAATGCAACTACTTCAACCATACTTTTGATCACTTCTGAAAATCTGTAAACTTCCTAAATTAATCCCAAGCTGCACTTTTACTGATTTAGGTATGACCTATTTTCTAGATGGTCAGGTTCTTTTTGAGAGGACACCTTGTGTTTGCTATAATCCCCTGGAAAATTGATGTATTTTAGCAGGGCTGCTTCCCCTTATAAAATATTCAATGATACAGGACAGGGCTTACAATCGTAAGCTGAGCCTGTCACATCAAACCAGAGGATTGAAATCTTAGCTTCACACTGAGATCCTGAATTTTTTTCTTCTATGAAAAGAGGCCAAGCTGAGGCTTCGGAACCTTATTATTATTTTTGAGATGGAGTCTCGTTCTGTCGCCCAGGCTGGAGTGCAGTGGCACAATTTCTGCTCACTGCAACTGCCACCTCCTGGTTCAAGCAATTCTCCTGCCTCAGCCCCCCAAGTCACTGGGATTACAGGCGCTCACTACCACGCCCAACTAATTTTTGTATTTTTAGTAGAGATGGGGTTTCACTGTGTTGCCCAAGCTGGTCTTGAACTCCTGACCTTGTGATCCGCCCATCTCGGCCTCCCAAAGTGCTGGGATTACAGGCGTGAGCCACCGCGCCCAGCTGGCTTCAGAATCTTTTAACTTTCTTCACTTAGAAGTTGAACCATGGTTTTATAATGTTGCAACACTTAAAGAATTAGGATGAATCTAAGCCAGGATTAGTGACTCCACAAGACAACCTTAAAAAATGTCAGCACTGATTTCCCTTTTGCAGATGAAAAAAATGAAACACAAAGAAACAGACACATCAAATAATCAGTGACAGAGACAGAACTCAAACCCCAAATTCTCAATTTACAATCCTAATTGTGATCAGGGATGCTTTGAGCAAATTTCTGACTGCTACTGCTCTACCCTCTGTCAGTCTCAAGGTCTCCAAAGCTGGCCTGGCCATGGCAAGAGTAGAATACATTCAGAATATAAAATTCTGCCAGCCCTGTCAACGTAGGGCTCAGAACCCCACATATCTTTCTTCAGTCATTCCAGGGAAAATAGAGCCTTTCAAAATAGGCATGCAAAATCCAAACAGCACAGCATTCCAGACCAATCTAGTCCCTACCATGGACAATGGAACCGCACTGGCTCCAGAGTTGAGACAGCATGATCTAGCAGGCCTTCCCGTCTCTATTTCCTATGATTCTGCAGGATGTTCAAGGTCAGATGTTAAAATTCTGCTGGGTAAATGGACCTGGCAAAAACTTGCCATGGCAGAAGGAGGAGAGTCCTACCTGCTCCACTCGGCAGAGTTTGTCTACGGTGCCTTGATAATGCTTCATACAGTCCTCAGCAAGGTGCAGGTGGGTGGAGTACTAGGAAAAAGCACAACAGTTTGTGACCAAGGGACTAATCACGGATGCATGCAACATCTACTGAGCACCTACTACGTATAAAACACCACTGGGCACCAAGGAGTCTCTAGCCTCAGAAAGGAGGTAAAACATGTACAAGCAGGTACACAATCACTACAAAGTAGAAAATGTTACACGTCAAAAGAGAGGGACAAACCACATTCCAAACGAGTTAAGAGGAAGGAGAACTCCTTTATGAGGGTAGGTGGCACCATGGTTTTTTTTTTTTTTTTGACGGAGTCTTGCTCTGTCGCCCAGGCTGGAGTGCAGTGGCTGGATCTCAACTCACTGCAACCTCCGCCTCCCGGTTTTACGTCATTCTCCTGCCTCAGCCTCCTGAGTAGCTGGGACTACAGGTGCCTGCCACCTCGCCCGGCTAGCTTTTTGTACTTTTTTTTAGTAGAGACGGGGTTTCACCGTGTTAGCCAGGATGGTCTCAATAGCCTGACCTCGTGATCCGCCCGTCTCGGCCTCCCAAAGTGCTGGGATTACAGGCTTGGGCCACCGTGCCCGGCCAATTTTTGTCCTTATAGTAGATATGGGGTTTCACCATGTTGACCAGGCTGATCTCAAATTCCTGACCTCAGGTGATCTGCCCACCTCAGTCTCCCAAAGTGCTGGGATTATAGGTGTGAGCCCACCGCGCCCAGCCAATGATGGTTTTATTACTACAATGCATCCACAAATTCTTCGATACTCCTCCTTTTAGGAGGCAGAGCTTCATTCCCTCCTTAACTGTAGGCTGGATTTAGTAGCTTGCTTCTAACAAGCAATGTGGAGGAAGTGATAATGCATGGCATCCAGGATCAGGACATAAAAGGTATTGTGACTTCCTCCTAGCACTCTCTCTCTCAGACGGCTCACTCTGGGGAAAGCCAGTGGCCCTGTTGGGAGGATGCTCAAGCAGCCCTGTGGAGAGGCCCATGTGGTGAACTGAGGCCTCCTGCCAACAGCAGGGGAATAGGAAGGAAAACATAAAGAGGGGAAAAGAAAGTAACAGGAAATAAGGTGCCTATCCCAGCCTTTCATTTTCTTTTCTAATAAAAATTGAAGATGACTAAAAATCTGTGATTTTCCATAGATTATTCCACAGACTACCTATTCCACAGAGTAGCAGGGCTTTGAGAAGTCTTTTTGTGGTTGTTTCTACTCAATGATTCAAACAGATGATTTGGGGCTGCCATACCTTGCTGAGCTCTTTCTGGTACTGAGGCATCTTCTTCAGCATCTGGGACAGGTCCCGCATGGTGGTCTGTAAGGGAAAGGAAAGCATATGGTGTCACTCTAATGGCCCTGATGTCAGGAGGCTTTGCAAGGCTGGCGGGCATAGGACAGGACAGCCGCCCTCAATAGGGTTCCCAAGTGCACTCTCCGTAACCCTCAAAATGAATCTGTGAAACACAAGATCATGTGTGTTTAGATTTCCAGGCCTCTGGCTCAAAAATTTTTTTGATCCAAATATGATTGTCTTACAGGTTGGGAACTGAATTCTGAAGTCTCTAGAAGTTACATTTTATTCTATGCTTATTGAACTAGAAAGCAGTTGAGAGCTAATTCTTGGTGAGGAAAAAAATCTTTCTATTCATTGCTTTTCTTCATCCTCAGCTCAAGCAGCCTTAGCGTCAAGTTTGCACTTTCTCCTGGCAGAAAGACTGTGGGTGCGTGGACAGGAGAACAGGGAGGTCAGACAGGGTGGGAATCTGCACCCGAGGGGCAAGATGGGTCTGTGTGCTTTCTAACTGTGTAGGCCATCTAATCCCATCCATTTATCCCACAAAAATTTACTGAATTACTACTATATACCAGGAACGATTAGGTGCTGGAGATACAAGGACAAAAGTAAAAAAAAGAATCTCTGATTCACGGAGAATCAGAGCATCCAGGAGAGGAGTCAGATAAAGCACTGCAGAGATCAGGGCCCTTCGAGGGGACTCACCAGGTAGTGTGGGTGCAGTGCACATGGCACAGACATCTGCCTAGTCTAGGTAGGGGACCAGGGAGGGTTTCCCTGAGGAAATGATGCTTGAGCCAAAGAACCTGGCCAGGTCTGAGGCAAGAGGACCCTGGCATGGCTGGAGCAGGAAGGCAGGGCAAGAAGGACAGGGGCAGAGATGAGACCAGAGAGAGGCCTGTGGGGCTCATGATCTGGGCTTTGGAAGGGGTGTGTGTGTGTGTGTGTGTGTGTGTGTGTGTGTGTGTGTTGCAGATGGGAGTTATTCTAAGGGGAACAGGAACCCTAAATGGTTTTAAGCAAGGGAGTAATACAACCAGAGTTGCAGTTTGGTAATTTCACTTCCCTTGACTAAGACAGGTGCGCCACCTCTGATAAACAGGCAGGATACGGAGAGGCTTAGGTAAGGTAGCTTATAAATTCTAATTTTTTTGTTTTTGAGACGGAGTCTTGCTCTGTCACCCAGGCTGGAGTGCAGTGGCGCAATATTGGCTCACTGCAAGCTCTGCCTCCCGGCTTCATGCCATTCTCCTGCCTCAGCCTCCCGAGTAGCTGGGACTACAAGGTGCCTGCCACCACACCTGGCTAATTTTTGTATTTTTAGTAGAGACAGGGTTTCACGGTGTTAGCTAGGATGGTCTCAATCTCCTGATCTTGTGATCCGCCCACCTCCGCCTCCCAAAGTGCTGGGATTACAGGCGTGAGCCACCACACCCGGCCATAAATTCTAATTTCACTACAAGTTAAAAAAAGGTCTCATAGTTTGTTCTTCTGGCTTAAAATGAATCATGATCCAAAACAGTAAATATTAACCCTCAGAGTAACAAAAAGCAGTTCTCTGTAAATATCGAAATCTAGGGGCTCTGGATCTGTATCTTTTTTTTTTTTTTTGACAGAGTCTCACTCTGTCACTCAGGCTGGAGTGCAATGACGTGATCTTGGCTCACTACAACCTCCACCTCCCGGGTTGAAGCAATTCTCCTGCCTCAGCCTCCCAAGTAGCTGGGATTACAGGTGCCCGTCACCATACCCAGATAATTTTTTGTATTCTTAGTAGAGACGGGGTTTCACCATGTTGGCCAGGCTGACCTTGAACTCCTGACCTTGTGATCCACCTGCCTTGGCCTCCCAAAGTGCTGGGATTACAGGCATGATCCACCACGCCCAGCCTGGATCTGTATCTTAAGTGTAAAAATGGCTGGGCGCAGTGGCTCACGCCTGTAATACTAGCACTTTGGGAGGCTGAGGTGGGTGGATCGCTTGAGGTCAAGAGTACAAAACCAGCCTGGCCAAGATGGTGAAACCCCATCTCTACTAAAAATACAAAAAAATTAGCCAGGCGTGGTGTCGCGTGCCTGTAATCCCAGCTACTCGAGAGGCTGAGGCAGGAGAATTGCTTGAACCCAAAATGCGGAGGTTGCAGTGAGCCAAGATCCTGCCACTGCACCTCAGCCTGGGAAACAGAGCAAGACTCTATCAATAATAACAACAACAACAATAATAATAATAATAATAAAAACAAAATAAAAATAAGGCAAAATGATGTAAACTAAGAAAGGGCTATGACCTTTCTAACCCACTAGTCCTATTCAGAGGAGGCAACTTCCCTGCTCTTAGAGAGAAAGCAGGGACTAATTTACTGGCATTTGAGTGCTGGCATGGGTTTACCTTCTCTCCAGTATTCATTCTCTTGCTAGAAGAAAAATCTTTCAGAGACCGGGTGACTTCCCTGAAAAATAAAAGCAGGCAGCTAAGTTTCACAGCAACACCATAGGCCTTGCTATGGATGCTAGAGGAGTCATGCAATTTTTCCTTTAGGAGTATGTGGTACTCCTAAACTGGTTTTCCTGCCAGTAAGGTATGCATTTAAAGTTACTTTTTGCCAGGCGTGGTGGTTCACGCCTGTAATCCCAGCACTTTGGGAGGCCAAGGCGGGCAGATTACCTGAAGTTGGGAGTTCGAGACCAGCCTGGTCAACATGGTGAAACTCCGTCTCTACTAAAAATACAGAAATTAGCTGGGCATGGTGGCACACTTTTTTTTTTTTTTTTTTTTTGAGACAGAGTCTCGCTCTGTCACCCAGGCAGGAGTGCAGTGGCGCGATCTCCACTCACTGCAAGCTCCGCCTCCCGGGTTCACGCCATTCTTCTGCCTCAGCCTCCCGTGTAGCTGGGACTACAGGCACCCGCCACCTCGCCCGGCTAATTTTTGTATTTTTAGTAGAGACGGGGTTTCACCGTGTTAGCCAGGGTGGTCTCGATCTCCTGACCTCGTGATCCACCCGTCTCGGCCTCCCAAAGTGCTGGGATTACAAGCATGACCCACTGTGCCCGGCCATGTGGCACACTTCTGTAATCCCAGCTACTTGGAAGGCTAAGGCATGAGAATTGCTTGAACCCAGAAGGCAGAGGTGGCAGTGAGCTGAGACTGTGCCACTGCACTCCAGCCTGGGTGACAGAGCAAGGCTCGGTCTCAAAAAAAAAAAAAAGAAAGGAAGAAAAGAAGTTATTTTCTAAGAGAGAAGAGAGACACGTAGCTTTTCTAATTAATATTTGAAACCAGTGATCTCCAGAGTAGGGTGTACCAGATTATTCAAGGAGAAAAGAGAAGAAAATATTAGAATATCTGTGTTTATTTTACCTCATTCTTTTCAAATTTATGTTGGAATATAAATAGTGAAACATAATTCATGTTTGAAAAATATACAAACATATATATGTTGTAAATACACACATTAGTACAATAAAGCATATTTTAAATTCATAAATACATTAAATTTACTGAAATGTGGATTAATATCTTTTTTATTTTTTGAGTTGGAGTTTTGCTCTGTCATCCAGGCTGGGATGCAATGGTGGAATCTTGGCTCATTGCAACCTCCGCGTCCCAGGTTCAAGTGATTCTCCTGCCTCAGCCTCCCAAGTAGCTGGGACTATAGGCACACGCCACCACGCTCAGCTAATTTTTGTATTTTTAGTAGAGATAGGGTTTCACCATGTTGGCCAGGCTGGTCTCGAATTCCTGACCTCAGGTGATCCACCTGCCTCGGCCTCCTAAAGTGCTGGGATTACAGGTGTGAGCCACCGTGCCAGGCCATGGGTTAATATCTTTTTAAGCTGAGTGATCAAAAAGGTTTAGAGACCTCTTCTCTAAACAACAGAACTATCCAAGGCTGTATTATTTTCTCACTCTTCCTTCGAAATTTCCTGAATATATCACTAACTCAGGGTAGCAGAATGTGTCTTTCTGAAAAAGCAGAATCATTATCTACAGTTTAAAGGTCTTAAAACAATGTTTAAATATTAGAAACATTCTGAAACATTTTCAGAGCTGGATGCAGTTTAGTAAGGAGACATCAGCTATTGCTTAGGAACTGTAGGTAAAACAGGGAAGGTTGAATATAGCAGCTATAAAAAAGAAAGTCCAATTGTATACTGTGGTGTTTGGGTCTTTCAACGGAATGAACTAGCTTTAAATTTTTAATGTTTGTAATGCATTTTTCTGAGAGAGCTACATATGTTTTCCAAGAATCCTAAAAGCAGCCCTAATACAAAATTGATTTTCTAACTTCACGAAGTCGGAGTAGCTCAAGCTTAGAGAACAGAAGGGATTTATCATTATGGGTTAGCATGGTGGTGACTCTGCCAAGGAAACGAATTCACACAAGGATGAGCCCCCACGAGGTGCCCAGAGTGAGCACATTATCAACAGCAGCTGGGGAGAGGCGCCTCGCTGGAGAAGGGGGTAGGGGGCTCTTACTGGGACACCTCTGCGATGTGCTTGTGGCGCAGTGCTATCCACAGGTCGTCGTCCTCGTCCAGGAGCACCTCCTTCACCCGTGCCTCCCCGATGCCGCTTGTCTCGTACCTAGAATGGAGACGGGACTCAGCTGGAGCGCACTGTCTCCACAACAGTCATCGAACCCTCTTCAGCTTACAGCAGCAGCAGCTCACCACCCTCAGCTGTCAGATGTTCACAAGTGCCGTCACAGCAAGTCCCGAACATTGGACGTGTCAATCAGGCCTGCTGTGGCAGCACTGACCCGGGCTACAATTCCTTGGGTAGGAGAGACTCAAAGCTCTATTCAAAGTCAACCAACTTGAAACTCTGTCTTAAAATCTTCTGGGTCAGCTGATACAAGCCCCACCTGAGCTGCCTGTCCAGGGCATGAAGTCAGGTCATACATGAGTTTAGTTATTTATAGGGGAAAGGTAAAGATCATATCTGTCCCTCTGGAAAGGCACTGGGATGTCATCCTCAATGTGTGGTGCCTAAATAGCTTCCAGCAGCTGCCTGCAATGGGCCCTCGGCACCCATCACATGGGAAATCGCGAACAGCTGGAGGAAGCACAAATTATAGCTACCAACAGGGAGAACCGAGATTCACTCATATTTTTGGAATCTTCATTTTGAAACCACTATCTTTATGATGGGTGCTATTAAATGCCATGAGAACAATGTCTGTTCTCATACAGTGTGTTTCTCATGCAGTGTAGTTCCATAAAAGGAAAAACTGGTTTTTAGAAACTAAATTTCTGATGATTGTTACCAAGAAAAATGTTTTTTATAAATGAAGAAAACAGCTTCTCTGTAAGGAAAGTTCAGTACGAAACTTCTGTTGATATATTTCATCATCATCATATTTCAGGATCTATAAACAAGAAGTTTCAACTCTGCCTCCAGAGAGGCAGAACCAATAAAACAGAAAATAAAAATTTCAACTCTGAATGAGATACACACATAAACACAAAATCAACATATTAACATATCCAAGTAGGCTATGACCCGAGGTGATGTGAGCTGGGAAACAAAGACCTAAAGTGCTTGTCCTCCCTCAAAAGAGGACAGGTCATGAGTTCCTGCCTAGAAATGCCATGTGGATTTGTAGAACTCACAGAAGAACTTACAGGCTAATTTGCAAGGTTGTATCAATGAACCATTTTTCCTAGGGTTAAAAACACTCTTTTGCTGGGCACGGTGGTTCACACCTGTAATCCCAGCACTTTGTGAGGCTGAGGCAGGCAGATCATGAAGTCAGGAGTTCGAGACCAGGCTGGCCAACATGGTGAAACCCCCATCTCTACTAAAGATACAAAAAATTAGCCGGACGTGGTGGCGCAGGTTGCTTGAACCTGGGAGGCACAGGTTGCAGTAAGCTGAGATCGTGCCAATGTACTCCAGCCTGGGTGACAGGGCAAGACTTTGTCTTAAAAAAAAAAAAAAACAAAAAACACTCTTTTTCTGCTAGGTGTGGTAGCTCATGCCTGTAATCTCAGCACTTTGGGAGGCTGAGGCAGGCTGATCACGAGGTCAGGAGTTCGAGACCAGCCTGACCAGCACAGTGAAATCCCATCCCTACTAAAAAAAAATACAAAAAATTAGCTGGGCATGGTGACACACACCTGTAACCCCAGCTACTTGGGAGGCTGAGGCAGGAGAACTGCTTGAACCCAGGAGGCAGAGGTTGCAGTGAGCCGAGATCGCACCGCTGCACTTCCGCCTGGGCGACAGAGTGAGACTCCATCTCAAAACAAACAAAAAAACCCATTCTTTTTCTAGACGTATTTTTGGTTCATGTGCAGAGCCGCATGCACTCTGGGGTCTGTAACACTATACTTACTTGTATACATCATTTTCGATAGGCAGCAGATCATAACTCATAGCCTGAAAAGTCAATTCGTGGAGCACAGGGGAGCTGGGGTCAAAGCCTCGATCCAGGATCAGAAGCTGGGAGCGTGCCTTGTCTGGGCCCTGGGGGAAAACAGGGAGATGCTTCACAAGCCACTCAGCCAACTCAGGCTTCTCCACCTAGCGAACCCCTCTTGCAAAGGAGGGTAGCAGGAAGCGAACTCTGAGGTGCAAAGCTATTAACGCAGCACAGAAGTCTACCACTGGACAAGATCACCAAAAATACCCTAAAAGACTCCAGTGTTTCCATTTCATAGCAAGTGCACTTAGAGGCAGATATGAAATGCTAGGAGCCGAAGTGAGTTTCTGTAGGAGCGTGCTGCTCAAGTTCAATTACAAATGGGGCAACCACCCTCCAGTGTGCCTGGGACTGAGCGGCCCAGGACCTGGGACTTTCAGTTTTAAAATCAAGGTGGTGAGGAAACAGCTCTGTATCTTGATTGTAAGATGGTTACATGAACCTATCCATGTGTAAAACTGCACAGGACTGTACACAGAGCATGTGTAAAAACCAGTGAATGCTGAATGAGCTCTGAAGAGCGTGTCAGTGTTGATTCTCTGGTTTGCTATTGTGCTTCTGTGGGTTTTCCAGGACGTAGGCCATTCAGAGCTGCAACCAGGAAAGCCCTGGCAAACAGAACAAGTTGGTCACCCTGGCCATGCTGAACACAAGTAGATCGCCCTGCCCCAGGGGCTTCGGGCATTTCGCTGGAGGCCAGTCCCCAGGAAAAGCAGCACTGACATACACTCTGTGGCAACAGAACCAAGCTGTCTCTGGGACTGTCACACAAACACTGCGGTCCTTGGTAAGAAAACAATGTGGTCCAAGCCAGACTTACCTCCCCCATTGTTGGGTCATCAGCTTTATAGGCATCAAGCTTGTCCTGGATTAGCTGAGCCAGCAGGGCATTGTCCTTGTATTCCCTGACAAAGGAGGAGTGACAGAGCCTGAACCACCCAGCACCATGATGGTGCTAGCTGCCCCCGGGAAAGGAAGCCAAGCAGTGCAGGGGGTTAAGGAAGATGTGAGCATCGTCTGTATTGGTGTTTTTACAATGAGAGTATAATTAGAAAGGAAAAGCAAAATAAAACACTTAGCTCAGTGCCTGGACCATAAATAAGTGATTTTCTTATTGCTTTTTCTCCAGAATGATCTAAGTGGAAACGTACATCTTTCCAAGCAGCTTCAGATAAACCACCGCACTTCCACTGGGGGCCCTGATCAGTCAGTCAACCTTTTGCCATGATCAGGCCCCCAGCCTGACTCCCATGATTCTCACTTTCCTCAGTTCACATTCTCTTGGGTCTTGTATTGTTTTGTTTGTTGGAGAGTGACATTTCAGCTGGCATGGCCAGAACAATGTGAGAACCTTTGAACCTTTCCCCATGGTTGGGTCTGACGGCACTCCCTGGCCCCCACCTGACCTGATGCTGGGCCGGTGGCTGCCTGCCTCCTGGCCAGCGTCAGCACTGCAGCAGCCCCGCTACCTGCCTGAGCTCCTGCTGGTCAGTCAGGAGACGCCATCTAGGTCCCATTTCTTAACTGCCAGTGGGCTTTGTCATGAGTACCAACAGTGGAGGGAAGCCAGGCACTGGGAAAGCAACCAGGAGGTGTTTTTCTATGGCCACAACTTCCAGCAGATGATGAGGTCACAGGATGGGTGAACCCATGATCTGTGGCAACACCAAGCTCTTGGTTAACTCAGCACAATGCCTTGGTAGCCTAAGCCCTTCCTGCCCTACTCCCAACCTGCTGGCAGTTACGAGTCTACCTCTGCACCCTCTCAGATTCTGTCCTTACCTGTCCACCCCATTCCCATCACTCCAAGACCAGGCCCTTTGTTCCTTCTGCAGTGGCCTCCTGTTTAGCCACCCCTTCTGGTTTTTCCTTGCCCTGACTCCGGCTCATATTCCAGCCTTCACTTTCCCAGAGTGCTGTGGTCACCCCCCTGTCCAAATCCCCCATAGGTTTCCAGTGATAACCACTGAAGGACATAATCCCAAACCTGACATCCGAGACCTCCAGAATTGGCTTCATCCCATGCCACTGCCCTACACATACACTGTGCTAGGCTACCCGTCTTCCCCAAATGTGCCCCACATTTTCCCAACTCCAAGTTTTTGTTTATACCAAATGCAAGAGCCAACTGTACACACAAAATGCTGGCCCCTCTCTCCTCATGAGCCTATTGTCACCTGTGGTCTGCAGACAGGCTTCACCCTTGGCTCAAAGGGCCCTCTCCCTACTGTGGTTGCCCCCAGCACTTGGCCTGTCCTGTCTCGCAGGGCCGAGCCTGCAGGGGTGCATCTCTCATGCACACACACACTGGAAGGCAATCCCACCCATCCTCCCTCATCACGGGCCGGGTCTTCAGCTTCAGGTGCCCCCAGCACTCAGCACACAGCAAGCAAGTGAGGAATGCGTGGCTTTATAAAACCTGAGGAACATGTCCTTCGGAGAATTACTCTTTGTGTTTTGTCTTACTCTGAAACATCTTTAGTAAAGATAGTATTTGTCTTTAAAGATTTTAGAAAGACATGAAAAACGGTAGGCAGCCTGAGTTGCAATTACATAGAGGTTCACATTTTCGTTATTCAATAGTTGATTTGTGCTTTTTTCTGCATGTATTATTATATTTTGCTATAACGTTTAGAAGATAACAAAACCATTGGAAGAATAATTTTAAGTGAGAGATGCTCAAATCCTGATCTTCTTGAGACAACTGTCAGAGGAACCTTAAGGCCAGAGGAGGAGTCCAGGCCAGCTCCTTGCTTGGGGGACACACAGGATGCCACTCTGGCAGAAAGGTGCGCTGCCTTACCCCCGATACCGCACAGCCGGGTACTCCTTCAGGGTGGCACACAGGGTTGCGATCTGCTCTGCCAGGCGCTCCAGTATAGGATTCTTCATCTGAGCCTTGTGGGGACTGTAGAAGCTTTGGAAAGAGTCAGCAGAGTCCAAGGAATAGACCTGGGGAGCAGAAAAAGTATTAATACATATTGCGAACTATCGGAGTATTCTCCGACCCTGGCAGTGAGTCTATAGAATATGTTCCTGTTTCTTCCACAAATATGTGCTGGGTGCCTACCACGTGCCCATGTGCTAAACACTTGGGAACTATTAGTGACCAAAACATCCCTGTCCTCAAGGAGTTTGCAATCTAGTAGGAGAAAGCAGGCAATAAACATAATGAAAAGCGAATTGCGTGGTCCTGAGAAACTGGCAAGTATATGAGAAAATATCAGAGCAGGGGAGGATGTCTAGGAGGGCTGGACAGGGAGGACACCAGGACTCGCTGAGAAGGTGACGTCTGAGCAAGGGCTTGAAGGTGGGATGTTTATCACCAACAGGGGACTTCCACATGCAGGGAACAGGTAGTGCCAAGGACCTCGGGCAGGTGTGTGTCTCGGGTGCCTGGAGAACAGTGACAAGGCCGGGAGGACAGCAGAAGTGGTTAGTGTGAGACTACACTGGAAATTGTAAACTTAGTTTCAATAAATAAGAGACAAGCCAGATACTGTGTGTGACTGCGGGCAAATAAAGGAGCTATTTATGGATTTAATAATACCTTATTTTCAGTAGTATGTTCTAAGTATTTGTCTTTTCTTTCTTTCTTTTTTTTTTTGAGATGGAGTCTCACTCTGTTGCCCAGGCTAGAGTGCAGTGGCATGGTCTCAGCTCACTGCAAGCTCTGCTTCCCAGGTTCACACCATTCTCCTGCCTCAGCCTCCCAAGTAGCTGGGACTACAGGCATCTGCCACCACGCCCGGCTAATTTTTTTGTATTTTTAGTAGAGATGGAGTTTCACCGTGTCAGACAGGATGGTCTCGATCTCCTGACCTCATGATCCACCCATCTCGGCCTCCCAAAGTGCTGGGATTACAGGCTTGAGCCACCATGCCCGGCCATATTTGTCTTTTCTTTTTCCACTACTTTTTTTTTGGAGTGTGCTAGAAGTTGAAGATTCTCTCTTAAATGACTGAGTCTTCCAGTTATCAGTATTCTCTTAAATTCTCATTTATATAAACTACCTTAACCTTAAAAAATGGTATATAAAAAGAGTTTATTACTTTCTCAAAATTTCTGAAATATAATATTGTTGAATATGCTAAAGCTGGATTTTGTTCTGTCCACGTAGGGATGGAACATACAGAAGAAAAAAAAATTCCTTTCCCCAAGCAGGTGACAGGCTTTAGGCCAAGTGAGAAGGAAGCCTGTTTTTAAATGTTCACACTACATCTTATGCATCTCTCTTTCTCTGAGAATAGGTCACTCTCTGGTGTCTCGAAGCTGATCTGTAAAGATCCAATATGCCACAATCATCTTTTAGCTCCATAAAATGCATCAAAGTCCTGTGGTTTTTGTTTCCTTGTTTGGTAAGAAAAGACATTTTAACAACTCTTAAAATACCAAGACAAGTTGTGTCTATTCTCTCACAATCAGCTTCACCTTTATTTGTTTAATAATTTTGTTTGTTTCCAAGGGAGCACTTTATGGGCCTGGCATTTGGCACTTGAAGTGTTAACGGCTAATGACGAAGGCTGCCATCTGCTCTTTCAGCACATGACAAGCTGAGGTTATCTCTACCTAAAAAACAGTCTCCTTCACAGCAGATGGGATGCTTCTGCTCCCCTCCCTCGCTCTCCTTCCAAGCTCGTTTCTGATTGGCTATTCTGTGGTTATTCAAGGAGTCAGCCAACAAGAGTGAGCACTGAGAGCAAGGATGAAATGCACACAAAGAAAGGCACAAGGCTGATGCAAAGTCAGAAACAACTGGAGAGTAAGATGAGGGCAGGGGGCAGGCCCTATGGAATACTATTTCCATTCAGTAAACATTCACTTATAACCTGTTATTTGGCAATTCACTGCATGGTACCTTCCCTCCCCCACTCTTTAGTAGGTCCCACCCCACCCTCTCAGAATAGGAGAGGATGCAGATTTCCTTCGCACCCCCTACTCAGGCTCACCTGGGATTCATATGGGAGAAATGCAATATTGATTTCCGTCAGAGTTTTGATGACTTTGGCTGCTCGAGATTTTACCAGTTCATTAAACAGGGCATCTGGACAAGCTGCAAGCATGACAAAAGACAGTTGGCTTTCCTGTCCATTTGCTGGTTCATTTAATAGCTGCACACGTACAGTGGGCTCTTCATTTTATCAGGATTTTTTTTTTTGAGATGGAGTCTCACTCTGTCACCCAGGCTGCAGTGCAATGGCGTGATCTTGCTCACTGCAACCTCCACCTCCCAGGTTCAAGCAATTCTCCCGCCTCAGCCTCCTGAGTAGTTGGGATTATAGGCACCTGCCATGATGTCCAGCTAATTTTTGTATTTTTGTAGAGACAGGGTTTCACCATGTTGGCCAGGCTGATCTTGAACTCCTGACCTCAGGTGATCCACCCACCTCAGCCTCCCAAAGTGCTGGGATTACAGGTGTGAGCCACCACACCTGGCCAAAATCATTCTTCCACTATATCCTTTCCATTTTCTCAGTGGTGAGTGCCGTGGGAGTTTATCCCTAGAGAGAAGATCTCTGGGTGAATTCTTACTGTTTTATACTCTGTAGCTATCCAGGTCAATTCATCTCCCTCTGCTTCTCCACCAGAATCTGAGCATAAAATCCCCACAATATAAGAAAACTAATTCCATGGTAATGACGCAGGTTCTATTTAATTCAAAGACTACTGGATTGGAATATCTTTGTAGTTGAAAAATTGATGGAAACATACTACAGCATACAGTGCTGACTGAAAGTCTACATAATGAAATGCCAAGCCTCAGGAAGGTCATTCTCAGCACCAAGCCTGTCAGTCCTGAGAAGAAGTGCTTGTGTGCTATTTTTCAGCAGGAAGGACTGCATGATCTAGTGGGTTTGTATTTGGTGCACTTATTTTTGTCTCTTATGCAATTTATCTTCTGAAGAGAAACTAGCAGATTGGGACAAGCATGGTAACAACCCATTTCTTCCCTCTTGACCTGCCTTAGTTTTGGCTCAGCCCAGCTGTGCAGAAATGCTAACCTGCCTGATGGGACTGGGGACAGCTCTCAGTTGTACTCACAGTCAGTGAAGAAGACGTGTGCAGCCCGGTATTTAGCAGTCGGCGGGTCCTTAAAGTCACTGATGAGAGAGTGGACGGACTGTGGACAGGGGTAAAAAAGAGGGACCTGAATCCAATTCTAGAGCCAAATGGGACCTGTATCTGAACTGAGTTAAATCCAATGGCTTCAAGACACTTGTACAAAATCAGGGGATTTTTGATGCATAATTCTAACACTCATGTTTGGCCACAACCAAGTCCTGAGGACTTAAAATTAGTATTATTTCAGAGTTTAGATGAACAAAGGCCTTCTTAGCTCATTCTGGAATGACAGTATCAGTTCTCTGGAGCCATGTAATTAGTTGTTAGGAAGACACCCACAAAAAAAGGAAATTGGGCAGAAACCTTCCAGGAGATTCACATTGATGACCTTTTGGCAATTTACTTGTATCTGTAGAAACTCATATGTAGGCCAGTTTTCAAAGTGGAAAGAAAGTGTGAAAATTGGAGGAAATTTATATAGCCTGAGACACCTAAGGCTGGCGTGGTGGCTCACGCCTGTAATCCCAACACTTTGGGAGGCCAAGGCAGGTGGATTGCTTGAGCTCAGGAGTTTGCCACTAGCCTGGGCAACATAGCAAGACCCCCATCTCTACCAAAAATTAGCCGGGCATGGTGGCGTGTGCCTGCAGTCCCAGCTATTTGGGAGGCTGAGGTGGGAGGATCACTTAAGCCCCAGAGGTCGGGGCTGTAGTGAGCTGTGACCACACCACTGCACTCCAGCCTGGGTGATGGATGAGACCTGGCTCAAAAAAAAAGGCTGAGCGTGGTGGCTCACGCTTGTAATCCCAGCACTTTGGGAGACTGAGACAGGTGGATCACTTGAGGTCAGGAGTTTGAGACCAGCCTGGCCAACATGGTGAAACCCCGTCTCTAATAAAAATACAAAAATTAGCTGGGTGTGGCAGGGGGTGCCTGTAATCCCAGCTACTCGGCAGGGTGAGGCAGGAGAATCTTGAACCCGGGAGGCGGAGGTTGCAGTGAGCTGAGATTGTGCCACTGCACTCCAGCCTGGGCAACAGAGTTAGACTCCGTCTCAAAAAACAAAACAAAAATGACAAAACAAAACAAAACCTGCCTAAGACAACTATTACCCAAAATCAAGGAGTTGGACGTTGTTTGGAAGGTGATTTGAAGTAACCTCCAAAATTATAAGACAGGTAAATCTGAACAGTAACTGGACATTGATAAAATAAAATGAAAGCATAAAATACCAAAATCTGGAGATGGACTGCTAATGAGACAGAGTGGGTCCTACCTGAAGAAGGAGTGCAAGGGGGAAAACTAGAATGATGCAGGGCCATGGAACACAGGCTCTGGTTTTCTGCACAGCTGCTGTGTTTAAGAACGTTTAATACATCACTTCTCACTGCATAAACACCACCCTCCGCCCCACCCCATTGTGCATTGCATGCTTAAACAGAGCAGTGTGTTAAATGCGTGCTTAACCTAGAAATGTCAGACAGTCTGTGACACATAAATCCCAAACCAGTTCATCTAACCTTAGCCAGAGTCCTCCTCTGGTGGAAGGTTTACCTTCTCGGATGGAGTGATGAGATACACAGCCTCCAGGCTGGGGAGTGGCTCTCTGCGCTTGTTGATATCTTCCACAACTAGACAACAAAACAACCCACAGTGAATAAGAAAACATGATGGGTGACCATAAAACCAGAAGCAATATAGACAGGCTACCTTCAGACTGTTGCAGATAAATATCTACAGTGGGGGGGAAACAATCATTCACCCATTCCTTAAGGTTACCACGTTCCTTGGGAGTGAATTCCATGGTCTCAACATGCCCAAGATGTTAGAATCTGAAATCCAGGCTGGGTATGGTGGCTCATGCCTGTAATCCCAGCACTCTGGGAGGCTGAGGGGGGCAAATCACTTGAGGTCTGGAGTTCAAGACCAGCCTGGCCAACATGGTGAAACCTCATCTCTACTAAAAAACTACAAAAATTAGCCAGGCATGTTGGAATGTGCCTATAATTCTAGTCACTCAGGAGGCTGAGGTGGGAGAATTGCTTGAACATAGGAGGTGGAGGTTGCAGTGAGCCAAGATCGTACCACTGCACTCCAGCCTGAGTGACAGAGTGAGACTCCATCTCAAAAACAAAAATAACAACAAAGGAAAATCTGAAATCTTATCACACTAGATATTTCTCACTTCCCATTTTAGTTTAAGTAAATTCATTGATCTGTTCTGAGAGAAAATGGAAAATGCTATCTAATTCTGTCAAGAATGGGTCCTCTGCCTCTTCTTCCGCTTTGTCTCATCTGCCCTAGATAATACCAATTCCTTTAGAATTTCCATGTTGGGTTTATTTATCAACAGTTGGATAGTTTCATTGCTCTCCTCTGCATATCAAATGAAGGCATTCCAACCACATCCTCTATACAATATTGCTTCCTTCAATAGTGCAACGATTAAACATTCTATTTGGTTAAAACAAACCATGGGCTTTGGTTTGCTTGTTTCCTCTACAGTTATGTCAGTGACTTCACCTGGAAAGAACAGCGTTTGGGAGAATCTTACCAATCACCTGGTAATGCTTAAAATGTGTTACCTACTGTCTTCTGGCATGGAGGGAGCAAGGCAATTATACAGGTGCCATTCTTCCTGTGCAGATGATTTAAGTAGATAAAAGCATCACTTTAAAGGACTGTAACATTTATAGACTTGGAACATTTATAAAGACTTTCACCCCAAATAATGTTCAATTCAAATTAATACCAAAATCCCCAAACATCTACTTTACCAGTGGTTATAGATTTTTTAATTTACTAGGCCACTAATACTTGCCCCCAAAATATTTCAGAGCTTCAACATAGGGTTGCTAACTTTTAAATTTTGCTAAGAACGAACACTTTTTTCTTTTTTTCTTTTTGAGATAGTCTTGCTCTGTCGTCCAGGCTGGAGTACAGGGGCACGATCTCAGCTCACTGCAACCTCCATCTCCCAGGTTCAAGCGATTCTCCAGCCTCAGCTTCCTGAGTAGCTGGGACTACAGGCACATGCCACCACACTTGGCTAATTTTTGTATTTTTAGTAGAGATGGGGTTTCACTATGTTGGCAGGCTGGTCTCAAATTCCTGACCTTGTGAGCCACCTGCCTCCACCTCCCAAGTGCAGTGGCCAGATCTCAGCTCACTACAAGCTCCGCCTCCTGGGTTCACGCCATTTTCTTGCCTCAGCCTCCCGAGTAGCTGGGACTACAGGCGCCCACCACCTCGCCCGGCTAGTTTTTTGTATTTTTTAGTAGAGACGGGGTTTCACCGTGTTAGCCAGGATGGTCTCAATCTCCTGACCTCGTGATCCACCTGTCTTGGCCTCCTGAAGTGCTGGGATTACAGGCTTGAGCCACCGTGCCCGGCC
>NC_045447.1:10858891-10889137 GCF_002776525.5 Piliocolobus tephrosceles
AAGACTCTGTCTCAAAAAAAAAAAAAAAAAAAAAAAAAAAAACCACTTTTAGAGGTAGGAGAGAGTCTGTGTATAGTGGAGCGCTCTGAATCCCCATCTCCTACAGGAAGTCAATTAATGATTCAAGAGATAATAGAACAAGTATTTATGTAGAAAAATCAAAAAGATGACCAGAATGAAGAGCGAGGCGGCTGCCTCTGGGGTAATGGACCCCGAGGATGGGAGACGGGAGGACAGGGGGTTACTGTTCTTTTGTTAGATTCTTGTTAGCTCCATTTGGTGTTTTTCCCCTTTACTTTTGTGGGTTGTTTTGTTTGTTTTTGCTTTGATAGATGAAAAAAATAGTTTCAAAAATTCAATGAAGAAAATAACATCGTAGGCCGGGCGCGGTGGCTCAAGCCTGTAATCCCAGCACTTTGGGAGGCCGAGACGGGCGGATCACAAGGTCAGGAGATCGAGACCATCCTGGCTAACACGGTGAAACCCCGTCTCTACTAAAAATACAAAAAACTAGCCGGGCGAGGTGGCGGGCGCCTGTAGTCCCAGCTACTCCGGAGGCTGAGGCAGGAGAATGGCGTAAACCCGGGAGGCGGAACTTGCAGTGAGCTGAGATCCGGCCACTGCACTCCAGCCCGGGCGACAGAGCAAGACTCCGTCTCACAAAAAAAAAAAAAAAAAAAGAAAATAACATCGTAAGCTCAAAATAGGGGCAAGCCTAGTCTTAAAACTGACTTGGGGCAGGGCACGGTAGCTCACATCTGTAATCCCAGCACTTTGGGAGGCCAAAGTGAGCAGAAAACTTGAGGCCAGGAGTTGAAGACCAGCTTGGCCAACATGGTGAAACCCTGTCTCTACTAAAAAAAAAAAATATATACATATATGTATAGCCGGGTGTGCTGGTGCCTGCTTGTAATCCCAGCTACTCAGGAGGCTGAGGCATGAGAATTGCCTGATCCCAGAGGCAGAGTCTGCAGTGAGCCAAGATTGCACCACTATATTCCATCCTGGGCAACAGAGCGAGATTCTGTCTCAAAAACAAACAAAAAACACACTGACTTAGATCACTAAATGACATAAAAGTCACATCAAAAATTGTGTATGTGTGCCAGGTGCGGTGGCTCACACCTGTAATCCCACCACTTTGGGAGGCCAAAGCAGGTGGATCACCTAAGGTCAGGAGTTTGAGACAAGCCTGCCAAAATGGTAAAACCCTGTCTCTACTAAAAATACAAAAATTAGCTGGGCACAGTGGCAGGTGCCTATAATCCCAGCTACTTGGGAGGCTGAGGCAGGATAATCGCTTGAACCCAGGAGGCAGAGGTTGTGGTGAGATAAGACTGCGCCACTGCCCTCCAGCCTGGGAGACAACAAGACTAGGTCTCAAAAAAACAAAACAAAACAAAACAAAAAACTGTGTATGCCATTACCAGGACTATGCTTCTGCTGATAGATAAACTGGATCTGTTTTTTAAAAATGAAGGAATCACATCCACGTGCAACCAAAATGAATACAGACACATGTCTTATACCCTTTAGAAATGTTGACTCAAAATGGATCACAGACCTAAATGTAAAATGCAAAATTATAAAACTCCTAGAGGATTACATAAAAGAAAAGCTAGGCAGCCTTGGATTTTGCAATGACTTTTTAGATATGATACCAAACTGACAATCCATGAAAAAAAGAATTGATAAGCTGGACTTCATTAAAATTAAAAATTACTGCTCTGTGAAAGATGCCATCAAGAGAATGAAAAGACAAGTCACAGACTGAGGGCAAATATTTCCAAAAGACACATCTGATAAAGAACTGTTATCCAAAATATACGAAGATCCTTTAAAATTCAACAATAAGAAAACAAATAACCCAATTAAAAAATGGGCCAAAGACCTTACAGACACTGCACCAAAAAACAATCTACAGATGGCAAATAAGCATGTGAAAGGATGCTCCATATCCTAGGTCATCAAGGAAATGCAAATTAAAACAACGATACCGTACCACTACACAGCTAGTAGAATGCTCAAAATCCAGAACACTGACAACTCCAAATGCTGGTAAGGATGTGGAGCAACAGGAACTCTCATTCACTACTGCTGGGAATGCAAAATGGTCAGCCACTTTGAAAACTGGTTTGGCAGTATCTTACAAATCTAAACACACTCATCATGTGATCCAGCAATCATACTCCTTATTATTTACCAAAAGTTATAGCACACATTCCAAAGCATGAATAAAATACAAACATACAAATAACTATAAGGCAAATGTCTAAATAAGCACCACCCCAGTTAAGAAAAAAACCCAACCCAATCAGCACCACATAAGTACCCTGGCTCCAGCTCACATTCCCCTCTGTTAACCATTGCCTCTCTTCCCTGCAAACAGAATCATTATCCTCCTTTGAATGGTGAGCTCTTCTCTTGAGGTTTTACCCCCTACATCTGCATTTTAAAACAACACAGCTGAGCTCTGCGGTCTGCACTCTGTGGAATGAAGGCTCACTATCAGTGGTCTTGCGTGTCTTGCTGTCTTTGCTCACCGTTGTGTTTATCAGATGCATTCATGTTACTGTGAGTGCTCAGGGCTCGCCCATTTTCATCCCTGTAGAGTGTTCTGCTGTGTAATTGCACCGCAACTGACTTAACCATTCTACACTTGATGTATGTTTTGGTTGTTTTCCACTTGGGGCACCTATGAGCAACACTGCACACGTATTCCTGCACATGTATCCTAGGCACACATACTTGAGGTTGTCTAGGACACACACCTGACCACAGACTTGCTGGCTCACGGGACATGCATACCTTCAACTTTACTAGACACTGCCAAGTGCTTTTCAAAGGGGCAGACATTCCATCACATAGGAGTTTCCATTTTTCTACCTCCCCACCGTCACTTGGCACTCTCAGAGATTAAATATTCTAATATTTTGAATCTATATTGGTATCTCATACTCTGGTTTGAATTGCATTTCCCTGACCACTAGTGACAGTGGACAATTTTCATAGATTGATTGGCCATTTGGATTTCGTCTTTTGTTAAGTGCCTGCTCGGAACTTTTTTCTTTTGGGTGGGCTGCCTTTTCTTTCTTGATTTAACCTTTCTTTTGGCATTCCTTTAACACACATCGAATGAGCATCTAGCCCCGGATTTGGTGCTAGGGATTCAGTAATGAACAAGATAGCCTTGGGCCTCTCAGGAGCTTCTGGGCTTAGCACACAGGTTGCTGGAAGAATCTAAAATCAAAGGAGATAATAACGAATAGGAAAGAGCTAAGCCCGCCACAGAGAGAAGGCTCCAGTACTGCTCAAGCACAGAGAGCATGCTCACTTGTTATGCCCTCGGTCATGATGTCTGTCATCTTGCAGCAGGAGGACAGCATCCTCATGCTTAACTGATCCACCACCAGCACCTGCAAGGAAAGAGAACAGCATATTGGCTGCATGGCATCTGCTGTGGTTCTCGCTCAGCTTACCGCGTTAAGACACCAAAAGGAGCTCCAGAAGTGCAGAGTACAGAAGAAGCCATATTTCCTATGGACCAGAAGCCCAAGGGGCTACATGCTCGCTTGTACCTCCCACACCCTAACCTAACCTTCTTGGAGTTAGAGTTTCCTCTCACTGACCTAGTTTTATAAACTTAAAAAAAAAGTTTTTATTTCCCATAATAAAGTAAATACCCATTTAAAAAAGGAAAAAAAATCAGTTGGGCATGGTGGCTCATGTCTGTAATCCCAACATTTTGGGAGGCCGAGGTGGGTGGATCACTTGAGGTCAGGAGTTCGAGACCAGCCTGGCCAGGATGGTGAAACCCTGTCTCTACAAAAACACAAATATTAGCCAGGTGTGGTGGCTCACACCTGTAATCCCAGCTACTCGAGAGGCTGAGGCAGGAGAATCGTTTGAACCCAGGAAGCGGAGGTTGCAGTGAGCCGAGATCACGCCATTGCACTCCAGCCTGGGCAACAGCAAGACTCTGTCTCAAAAATAAATAAACAAGGCCGGGTGTGGTGGCTCAAGCCTGTAATCCCAGCACTTTGGGAGGCCGAGACGGGCGGATCACCAGGTCAGGAGATCGAGACCATCCTGGCTAACACGGTGAAACCCCGTCTCTACTAAAAAATACAAAAAACTAGCCGGGCGAGGTGGCGGGCACCTGTAGTCCCAGCTACTCGGGAGGCTGAGGCAGGAGAATGGCGTAAACCCAGGAGGCGGAGCTTGCAGTGAGCTGAGATCCGGCCACTGTACTCCAGCCTGGGCGGCAGAGCAAGACTCCGTCTCAAAAAAAAATAAATAAATAAATAAATAAACAAATAAAGGAAAATATCATCTACAGCTCCAACATTCAGAAATAATCATATTAGTGAGTACTTTTTCAGGGCATACACTTGTGTTTAAGGGGAGGGTGAACACTACCGCCTGCACATGGGGTCTGGCATGTGGGGACTTAATGAAAGGCATCATCAGAACTGTGCCACTAACACACATGTCAGCTGGGACATAGTGTACCTCAGTCTAGGCTGGAAGAACAAGAATGCTCCAGTCCTGGCCCAAAAGCTTCAGACCTGCAACTCTTCAGCTAACCTTTCTTATCTTCATTCAGCCCACAGTGGAGAAGAAGCTGGCAGTTAAAACAAGGCTATTTCTCCTCCCTTTTTGTAATGCTATAAACTGAGAAGGAGGCAATAGGAGGAAGACATATCAGGGCAGATAGTGTGGATGAGAAAGCTTTCTGCTGCAGTACAAGGGCCAATTAGTTTTTATTATACAAAGCAGCTTCCTCAAGATTGGTTTAAAATTCACATGTCTACAAGCCCGTCACTGATGGGAAGGGTAAGAGAGAAAGGTATGCTAAAGAGTTCCCATCAGGCCGGGCGCGGTGGCTCAAGCCTGTAATCCCAGCACTTTGGGAGGCCGAGACGGGCAGACCACGAGGTCAGGAGATCGAGACCATCCTGGCTAACACGGTGAAACCCCATCTCTACTAAAAATACAAAAATTAGCCGGGCGCAGTGGCGGGCGCCTGTAGTCCCAGCTACACGGGAGGCTGAGGCAGGAGAATGGCGTGAACCCGGGAGGTGGAGCTTGCAGTGAGTGGAGATCACACCACTGCACTCCAGCCTAGGCGACAGAGCGAGACTCCGTCTCAAAAAAAAAAAAAAGAGTTCCCATCGGACGGCCTCCCCTTGTGGGTGGTGAGGACAGATGTGATGGTTAAAACAAAGGCCCCTGGTGAGACTTCAAAATCCTCCCATACTAATCAGCTCTGTTGTTCCTAGGCCCAATGCACTTGAAACTGCATGGGCTTTTGACTGCAGGAAAACTTAAGGGCTTTCTTGGCTGGTATAAATCCTTCAGCAACATGCAAAAAAATCAAGTAAAACTGCACACTCTTCTGGCCAGTATAATTCTCAACCTCAGACAACCAAGTAGTCCTTAAAATGCTGACTTCATGCATAGGGGGCAGCAGGTGCCACTCCTGTACCACCCACTCCAGGAACCCGGCCCACTCTCAGTTTGATTGGCTTAAATACTTCTTTCAAGTACACTATAGTTTCCAGCATTGCTCTTAATGTTATATGAATAAACGAGCTTACTATTTTTGTCTTATGTAGTTACAGTTCAATGAGGATAGACCAGATGAGGGCTTTGAGCCCAAACTGTGCATGGACTCCATGGAGATGCTTTATGGCCACAAAGGGGCAAGAAGGCCTCTTCTTCCTCTCCCAGAGCCAGCAGAATTATACCTTCTTCTGCTTTATCTAACGGGTTCCAGGTAATGTTCTCTTTGAACAAAAGAGTCAGGCACTGCTAACTGCCTGACAAGCTGGTCTTTAAGATAAGCTTTATGACACACAGACCTCTTAACCAAGACCATATGAAATGTGAGGCAGAGCAGATCACCTTTCTCCAACCCAGGAGCATTCTGTACTCTCTGGACGGCAAAAGCTCTCATTCCTGCCTACAACTTTCCTCCAACTCCATCCCCTTCTGATTTTTCCATGTGAACTCACCTTAAGCCCATTAACTGTACTTTCTACTCACCTTCCATTCCCCCTTCTTCTTAACCTTCTTTATCACATCGTGCATAATCTCTAAAAAAAGAGAAAGAGAGAAAGAGAGAGAGGGAATTAATGTAATATCAAAGACTTCTACACACCTCAGGCTTTGTGTTTCTGAATCATGCAATTCACCAACTGGTTTACTGAGCCATAATCAACCCACCATAAAAATAGTTCTCAGCTGGGCACGGTGGCTCACACCTGTAATTGGTGCTAGGGATTCAGTGATGAACAAGACAGTACTTCGGGAGGCTGAGGTGGGCGGATCACCTGAGGTCAGGAGTTCGAGACCAGCCTGGCCAACATGGGGGGAAACCCTGTTGCTACTAAAAATACAAAAATTAGCCAGGCGTGGTGGCATATGCCTGTAATCCTAGCTACTCGGGAGGCTGAGGCAGGAGAATGGCTTGAGCCTGGGAGGCAGAGGTTGCAGTGAGCCAAGATCGTACCATTGCACTCCAGCCTGGGCGACAAAGTAAGACTCCGTCTCAAAAATTAAAAAAAAAAAAAAAAAAAAGTTCTCTTCTGGTCTCCTTAATTCAGTGGTTTTCAAACTTTTTGGTCTCATAACTTCTTTACACTCTTAATTATCGTATTGGAAATTAAACTGAGAAATTTTTAACAATATTAATTCATTTAAGATGATAATAAACTTGTATGTTAACATAAATAGCATTTTAATGAAAAATAAATATATTTGTCATAATAAAACATTTTTAGGGAGACGGTTGGCATTGTTTTATATTTCTGCAACCCTTCTTAATGTCTGGCCTCACAGACATTCTCCTGTCTACTTCTGGATTCTCCTATCTGCTTCTGCAGCCAGTATGTCCTGAAATGTATAACATCTGGGAAACTTCGCCGTGCCCCATGAGAGAATGAAAATGAAAAGGCAAACCACATCTTGGTCTTAGTATGAAGATAGTTTTGACCTCATGAACCCCCAAAAGGGCTCGGATTTGAGAACCACTACCTAAAGTTAAGTGGGTAAAAGGCGGTGACAATGCCTCAGGCTGCATGAGCCCTCTTCAAGCTCTAAAAACAGATGTGAGGAGCAGTTGTGAAGTGTTCCCAACCCTGAGCACATCTCCAGAGCACTCTCATCCCCAAATCACCATTTTGATGAGCCCCATTACCTAGAACACCACACACACACACACACACACACACACACACACACCCCTGACCAGCTGTGGAGGCTCCATAGGAAAGTCCACTCTTGCTACTCTATAAACACGAGTAATATACGCCCAGAGCAACCTGAAGGACAAGAGCTGTTGTCAGCACGTATGCTTCAAACAGTTAGACAATTATCTAGGGCTTAATGGTTCCTAAATCTGCTTTTGACTATCTTCAGTAATCACTGAATCATAGTAAACACACACACACACACCCACACCCACAGCAGTAAACTTAGAAAACACAGAAAAGCATAAAGAAAAAATTCCAGCCAGGCACAGTGGCTCACACCTGTAACCCCAGCATGTTGGGAGGCCGAGGTGGGTGGATCACCTGAGGTCAGGAGTTCGAGAACAGCTTGACCAATATGGTGAAACCTCGTCTCTACTAAAAATACAAAAATTAGTTGGGCATGGTGGTGTGCACCTGTAATCCCATCTACTCAGGAGGCTGAGGCAGGAGAATTGCTCGAACCTGGGAGCTGAAGGTTGCAGTGAGCCAAGATTGCACCACTGCACTACAGCCTGGGCAACAGACCCAGAGTCAGACTCTATCAAAAAAAAAAAAAAAAAAAGGAAGGAAGGACAGAAGGATGGAAGGAAAGGAAAAAATCCCATGTATTACTAATGTACTTAAAAACAATCAGACTAGGTGCGGTTGCTCATGCCTGTAATCCCAGCACTTTGGGAGGCTGAGGTGGGCGAATCACGAGGTCAGGTGAAACCCTATCTCTACTAAAAACACAAAAATTAGCTGTGCCTGGTGGTGCATGCCTGTAATCCCAGCTATTTGGGAGGCTGAGGCAGGAGAGTCACTTGAACCAGGGAGTCAGAGGTTGCAATGAGCCAAGATCATGCCACTGCACTCCAACCTGGTGACAGAGCGAGATTCCATCTTAAAATAAAAAAAAATTAGGAAAAAAAAAAAAACAATCAGGCCAGGTGCAGTGGCTCATGCATGTAATCCCAGCACTTTGGGAGGCTGACGGGGGAGTATCACCTAAAGTCAGGAGTTCAAGACCAGCCTGGCCAACATGGTGAAACCCTGTCTCAACTAAAAATACAAAAAAATTAGCCAGACGTGGTGTGGTGGTGTGCACCTGTAATCCCAGATACTCAGGAGGCTGAGGCACGAGAATAGCTTGCACCCAGGAGGTGGAGTTTGCAGTGAGCCGAGATCGAGCCACTGTACTCCAGCATGGATGACAGAGTGAGACTTTGTCTCAAAAAAAAAAAAAAAAAATCGAAAAGAAGAATTATCTGTAATCATGTCAACTTGAAATGTATAATTAACATTTTAGTTTATTTCATACTAGTTTTTTCTATGCGCTTTTACATAGTTACGATCATGTTGGCCAGGTGTGGTGGCTCATGCTTGTAATCCCAGCACTTTGGGAGGCCAAGGCAGGCAAATCACTTGAGCCCAGGAGTCCAAGACCAGGTTGGACAACATGGTGAAACCCCATCTCTACAAAAAGTACAAAAATTAGCCAGTCATGGTGGTGTACACCTGTAGTCCTAGCTACTCAGGAGGCTGAGGTGGTGGGATTGCTTGAGCTAGAGGCAAAGTTGCAGTAACCCAAGATCACCTCACTGTACTCCAGCCTAGGTGACAGAGATGCTGACTCAAAAAAAAAAAAAATGCTGTAGATATATATATAATTTTATATTATGCTTTTTTCACTTAATGTACTCATTTCACCCATTTTAATAAAAATGCTTACTAGGATTTTAATGCCTGCATAATCCGTCCATGGTCAACAATATTCCCAATAGCCATTTAGATTACTTCACATGTTTCAGCATAGTGAAAAACTGGAAAGCAATATATCCATAATAGGGCAGTGGTTAAGTTAACTAGGTTACATTTGTACAATGGAATACCATGAACCCATTGGAAGTAATAATATGGGAAAAAAATATGTACTCATTCATTCAGGCTTTCACTCAATAAGCATTTGTTGAGTAACTGCTACTTGCCAGCCATTGTGCTAAGCCCTGGGAATGAACAAGATACTATGCTGCTCAGCTCCTGTGGAGCTGCTGCTCTAGGGAAGGCGGCAGTCACTAACTGAAAAGAGCAATTGCATCTTCTCATAAGTGCTCCGAAGTAAATAAATAAGGTGCTATGATTTTTTTTTTTTTTTTTTTTTTTTTTTTTTTTGAGACGAAGTCTAGCTCTGTTGCCCAGGGTGGAGTGCAGTGGTGCGATCTCTGCTCACCGCAAGCTACGCCGCCTGGGTTCATGCCATTCTCCTGCCCCAGCCTCCCGGGTAGTTGGGACTACAGGCACCTGCCACCATGCCCAGCTAATTTTTTGTATTTTTAGTAGAGATGGGGTTTCACCGTGTTAGCCAGGATGGTCTCGATCTCCTGACCTTGAGATCTGCCCGCCTCGGCCTCCCAAAGTGCTGGGATTACAGGCGAGAGCCACCGCGCCCGGCCAATAAGGCACTATGATTTTTTTTTTTTTGAGACGGAGTCTCGCTCTGTCGCCCAGGCTGGAGTGCAGTGGCCGGATCTCAGCTCACTGCAAGCTCCGCCTCCCGGGTTTACGCCATTCTCCTGCCTCAGCCTCCCGAGTAGCTGGGACTACAGGCGCCCGTCACCTCGCCCGGCTAGTTTTTTGTATTTTTTAGTAGAGACGGGGTTTCACCCGGTTAGCCAGGATGGTCTCGATCTCCTGACCTCGTGATCCGCCCGTCTCGGCCTCCCAAAGTGCTGGGATTACAGGCTTGAGCCACAGCGCCCGGCCCTGGTGCTATGATTTTAAAAAAGGGTGTGGGCAGCCTACTTAAATATGGGGTCAAGCAAGGCCACTCTAAGCAAGTTGGACCTGACGAGGAAGAAGTCAGTCAAGAACTAGGAAAAGAAGAAGGAACAGCACAAAGTCTTGTGGAAAAAGGAAAATGAGATTGACATTTTCTGGGAACTGAAGATGATACACGCTAAGGTTGGAGGCCAGATCATACAGAGTCTCACAATCTTTGATAAGGAGTATGATTTTATCTGAAGGGCATTGGAAAGCCATGGAAGGTAAGGATGTGATCTAATGTGCTACAGAGAGACAGGAAGGAGCGGGCAAGAACGGAAGCAGGGAGTGGAGTCAGGAGGCCTTTCCAACAGTCCAGGCATGACAGTGGCAGAGGAGATGGTGAGAAGTGGGTAGATTGGATATACACTGTGGAGGTAAAACCAACAAGGTTAGCTGATACACTGGATGTGGCAGAAAAGAAAGGAAACGTAGCTAACGCCCAGATTTTTGGTTTAAGACAAGAAAGTGACGTAGAGACATTCAGAGAGTTTTAGAGGGAGGAGAACTGGTCTGTGGGAGAACATCAGGAGTTCTATTTTAGTTGTTTTAAGATTGAGATGTCTAAGACACATTCAAGGGAAGATGCTAAATAGTTAGCTAGAGTTAGCTCTTTGGCTTGGAAGCACAGCCTCAGCTGGAGTGAAACACTGGGGACTTATCATCAAATAGAGGCAGGAGGGAAGGCTGCAGAAAATGACTCTGACAGGAGCAGTGAGATGGACAGACAAGGTCTTTGCGGACCTTGACAAGCATTTCAGTGAAATGGTAAGAATGAAGCCAGACTAAAATGGGAGAGGAGGCAGACAAGACAGACAACAACTCTGAAGAAGTTTTGCTTTGGCCGGGCGTGGTGGCTCATACCTATAATCCTAGCACTTTGGGAAGGCTGAGGCAGGTGGATCATGAGGTCAGGAGTTCGAGACCAGCCTGACCAACATGGTGAAACCCTGTCTCTACCAAAAATACAAAAATTAGATGGCAGGCCTGTAGTCCCAGCTACTCGGGAGGCTGAGGCAGCAGAATCACTTGAACCTGGGAGGCAGAGGTTACAGTGAGCCAGTTCTTGCCACTGCACTCCAGCCTGGTGACAGAGTAAGACTCCGTCTCAAAAAAAAAAAAAAAAAAAAAAAAAATTAGCCAGGTGTGGTGCCGCGTGCCTGTAGTCCCAGCTACTCAGGAGGCTGAGGCAGGAGCATTGCCTGAACCTGGTAGGTGGAGGTTGCAGTGAGCTGAGATCATGCCACTGCACTCCAGCCTGGGCGACAAAAAAAAAAAAAAAAAAGGAAATTTTGCTTTAAAAGGTAGCAAAGAAAAGGCATGAAAACTAACAGGGTAGACAAAGACATGGATGCAAGGGTAAGATTTGTGTTTTTAAAGATGCGAAAGATTAGAGCATTTTTAGTGATGCTGGAAATAAGTCAAAAGGGAAGGGGAGACTGACGATGCAGGAGAGAGGATGGAGCAATGGAGACTGAGGTCCCTGAAGAAGAGTAAGGAGTTGGAGCTGAGACACAAGAGGAAAGCCTGACCTGGGACAGGAGGCATCCTGTGTGAAGGAAAGGAAAGCCGCAGATGGGCTTGAAGACACGGTGGCAGAGGTGAGGGGTTTCCCTGTTGGAGACGAAGTCATTGGCTAAGAGTGGGGAAGGGGTGTTATATATGGAAGCTTTGAAGAAAGAAGGTATCACATATCTTCCCAGAGACTGGGAAAATCAATTTACTATGTAAATGTTTACTACTGTAAATGTGTTAGCATTTACAGACAGTACTAAGGACTAATTTGACGGTCATGACCGTGAATTTAAAGTTAAACCAAGCAGCTTAATAATGTTTTTTCCCAATAATGTTGGGCTGTCCAGGTGCAAGAAAGGCCAGTTTCAATTAAGGTTAGAGTTTCATATATGAGTACAAAAGAGGAAGAAAATGCTCAAAATATATGGCTAAGGGGGAAAAAGCATGCTACAACAATTTTTAAAGCAGATATGTATAGGAAAATTAGAAAAACTCATACCAAAAGCTTATTTTTGTGCAATAAAGTTATAATTAATCTTTACTTGCCAATTTGTGCCTTCCAATGTTGTCCCAAGCTTTCTGCATAAGAAAAATGCTCTCAAAAAAATGTGTCGCCGGGCGCGGTGGCTCAAGCCTGTAATCCCAGCACTTTGGGAGGCCGAGACGGGTGGATCACGAGGTCAGGAGATCGAGACCATCCTGGCTAACATGGTGAAACCCCGTCTCTACTAAAAAAACTACAAAAAACTAGCCGGGCGAGGTGGCGGCGCCTGTAGTCCCAGCTACCCAGGAGGCTGAGGCAGGAGAATGGCGTGAACCCGGGAGGCGGAGCTTGCAGTGAGCTGAGATCCAGCCACAGCACTCCAGCCTGGGTGACAGAGCGAGTCTCCGTCTCAAAAAAAAAAAAAAAAAAAATGTGTCAGTGAACATCTTTGTGGCCAGGGCTTTTCTTAGCACAAATTATTCCATTAGGGTAGCTTTCTGAGTATGGAATAAATTGGTAAAATGTCTACATGTTCTGGCCTCCTGATAAATTCTGCTGAATTACTTTCCAAAAGTGTGTCTCCCATCCTCACCAGTACTATGTGGCTCTCCAAATTAACATACTAACTGATAAAATATCTTGAGGTTTACTTATATTAATCTTTGCCACAATGACAGCAGAAAACAGTATATTTCACTCTTTATTTGAATGTATTATATTATTGAGGATGAATGTATTTTCTTGCCACTAAAAATTAATATAAATTCACTGAAAAAAATTAAGTCACCTTTTGATAGGGAAAGGCAGAGATATAATCAAAAACTAAAACCAAGTACTACAAGTGTTAAAAGACACACATAAATTACCGCTGCAGCTGCCACCATTCCCAGGAAATTATTTCCTTTCCAAAGTTCTCAGGGCATATATTTGTCCTGGGTATTGTTAACAGCTGATTCTAATCCTGCCCTACATTTTTCTAATCCAATACCGAAAAGGAAACAAGGATTAGAGCTCGGTTTAGCATTAAGTATCAAGTAGCTTGGGCTACCTCCTCACAATCCCAGGCAATCGCATTTCATCTCCTTCCTAAGTCCTCTTCATGTGGAGAGAAACAATGAAGTCTTCTGAAGCAGGTCCAGCCAGGAGGTCTTACTTCCGCACACCAAACCATGCGTATCTACAGCCAAATGCCTGCTCCACCACCCATCTAGTCTACAGAGATGTGTTCAAAAGACCGGGGCAGCTTCAGTTTCTCTGTAATACTGAAAGACCCTAGTGGACTCTGCTTCCCTCATGACCAAATGAGTAAGGAAAGCAGGTTCCTTCTCAACCACATCCTCTAGGTCCTGGGTGACTCCCAACCTTGACAAATCTCTGCCATGTCCTGAGAAAAATGACCGGTGGTCTAAGATGATCTAGGACATCTTCAAAGACACCTAATATTTCAATTGGAGTCCCAAAATACAGGCTCCAGGGATCGCTACAGGGACTGCGCAAGGCTTGAAGCCACACCCTCATAGCCTAGGAAGGACTCACAACTGCCCTCCACAGTGACATATGCCAGTTGCCCGATGCCCTGAGCCCAGGGCACATGCAAACACCTGAAGTAGCATGACTAATATTAGATGAGCCAGAAGCTTAGGAGAAGAGAAGCCAAAGTCCTCAACACCACAGGTGATTCCAAGATTCCACAGGGTAGCCCCAGAGCACCACACTGCCCAGGACAGAAACACTGGGATCCACTTTCCCCAGGTTGGGAGAAGTTGCCTTCATGCTGCTAAGGCAACTAAGAGAGTCCAACCTCAGCCCACAACTCCCCACCTCTTTTTACCAGTCCAGAGTACAGGGAATTTTCAGAGTTATTCTCACTCAACAGTAGACGTTCTTCTAAAAGGCATCTTCTTGACTGAACTCCAGGGGTCTGAGGGGGTAATGCTAGCTGCTCAAGCAGAAGTCACCCCAAAAATGCCCAAGGAAGTGCTAAAGTTAGACCAGGGCTGACATCCAGGTTCAGGCATTTGCTGGCTGTATGACCTTGGCACTTTTTTTTTGAGAAGAAGTCTCCTTCTATCATCCAGGCTGGAGTGCAGTGGCAAGATCTCGGCTCACTACAACCTCTGCCTCCCGGGTTCAAGTGATTCTCCTGCCACAGCCTCCCTAGTAGCTGAGACTACAGGCACGCACCACCACACTCAACTAATTTTTGTGTATTTTGTAGAGATGAGTTTTCACCATGTTGGCAGGCCTGCCTTCGAACTCCTGACCTCAGGTAATCCACCTGCCTCAGCCTCCCAAAATGCTGGGATTACAGGCGTGAGTTACTGAGCTACCGCACCTTGCCAAGTTTAAAACATTTTAAGTTTCAGTTTTCTCATCTGCAAAATTTAAATTATAATACTCTAGTAGCCTGTTGTGAAGATTGAGATAAAATGCTTATTTAGTCCAGTGCCACATATGAGGCACTCTGCAAAAAGCACCTCTTGTGACATCACTATAAAAGCATATTATTCATACAGAGAAAGAAGAAAATTATGAAATATAACTTCCACCAATCAAGATTTTTAACCTAATGTAAAAATCCTTAAGAAAACAACTGTGGCAATTATATTTTCTACTCAATATATTGTAGACTTTCTCTTGTATCATTTCACACAGACCTACCATATGCTTTTAAACTACATAGCATTCCATAGTATGAACATACAATAATTTGCACAAATCTCCTTAAATGTATTCATAAGACAGCCTCTACTTGGAGGCCTGCTGACTTATTCCAATCAAATTAGTGAGGACTTTATTGTAAACATAAACACTAACACAGGAGGCGAGTAAAATTTTTTTATCTATGTCACCTTGTGGCCTGGGGAGGCGAAGTAATTTTCAATGATCCTTCTTTGGGGCTTGAAAACTTTAATGTTGGAAAGAACCTTAGAGATCAGCTAAGGCCAGGTGAGGTGGAGGTTGCAGTGAGCCACGATTGTGCCATTGCATTCCAGCCTGGGCAGTGAAACTCCATCTCAAAAAAAAAAGAACTACATAAAGGCAAAAGGTTAAAGTGGTTTATAATTCGGTTACCAATAGTGTTTGTATAAATAATACTTCCAAGAAAGGAATCTTGAGAGTACTTGGAAGGCTTGTTCTCAAGTATTTGCACCACTTTCTGCAATCTTGTTGAATATTAACTTATTCCACCTGGGAAGATGCAGTTGTTTATGAAGGAGACCCTTCAGCCCCGCACAAGACATTCAAAAAAACTTGGTTGCTGTCTTTGCTGTCAGGAAAGAGGAACAGACTACCCAGACGTGTTGCTCCAGGGCAGAATTTCCAGCAGCAGAGTGAACCTTTGGGGGCTGAGACAATAAATGTCATCAGACCAAAGAACCTTTAAAACACACTAAGTAAAAGAAGGCAGTCATGGTCAGGCGCAATGGCTCACGCCTGTAATCCCAGCACTTTGGGAGGCCAAGGCAGGCAGATCATGAGGTCAGGAGATCGAGACCATCCTGACTAACATGGTGAAACCTCGACTCTATTAAAAATACAAAAGTAGCCGGGCATGGTGGCGGGCGCCTGTAGTCCCAGCTACTGGGGAGGCTGAGGCAGGAGAACGGTGTGAATCCAGAAGGCAGAGCTTGCAGTGAACCGAGACTGTACCACTGCACTCCAGCCTGGGTGACAGAGCGAGACTCTGACTCAAAAAAAAAAAAAAAAAAAAGAAGGTAGTCATAAAGGACCACATATTGTGTAACGCCATTTAGATGCAATGTCCAGAACAGGCACAGCCATAGAAATTGAAAGGAGATTAGTAGTTGCCTAGGCAGGAGAAATGGGGGTTTAGGGGTGACATACAAGGAATATGGAGTTTCCTTCTGGGGTAATTGAAAATGTTCTAAAATTGATTGTGATGATGGACACACTGTTCTATTAATAGACTAAAAGCCATTGAACTGTACACTTTAAATGGGTGAATGGTATGGTATGTGAATTATATCAATAAAGCTGTTTCTAAAATCATTAGAGAGTTTTAGATAAAAATTTAAAATTCAAACTCAAAAAACTGGCTGGGCACAATGGTTGTAATCCCAACACTTTAGGAAGCCAAAGTGGGAGGATCGCTTGAAGCCAGGAGTTAGACACCAGTCTGAGCAACAAAGCAAGACCCTGTCTCTAAAAAATTTTTTTTAAAAACAAAAACAAAACAAATGCAGTTATGCTTAATATAAAACCGTTCCATAGCGCCTTCATTTGAAGACAGTAACTCTATCAACTGTTTGTTATCTAGAATAATTTACTATAATTTTATATCTAAATTGTATTTGTGGGAAGTGGGAGAGACCAAAATAGAGATCTCAAATTGTCAGGCTTAGGGCAAGCACTGGGTATCACTCCCTGTAACTGTTGAATGACAACTAATTAGCCTGGTTATAATCTGAGAACATTCCTATTTAGGTTTGATTTTTGGATAATGGGTAGTGAGAAAAAAGGGTGAGGGCTAATTGTTTGGAGTTGTCACAAGCTTTAAAACGTGTAGAGATGGGTTAACAATGATTTAATTACATCGGGCTACTGAGCACACCCAAAGATTGTGTAAGACTCAAATGTCCAACGCTGTAACATACAAAACCTAGTTTACTGCCAATATCCGGGAGAGTGCCTGAAGATAAATGCTTAGTATCCGAGAAACCAAATCCTAACCTCAGACCCATAAAGATACTGGGTAGGGTTATATAAAGGACTATTTACTTTCTCTTTTAAGGGAGATTCTCATTTTTTATCTTATATCTCTGTTTCATAAGGTTTGGAGCCAAAAAGTGAAGGAGCTAGAAAATCTCTAAGCAAAGCCTCATGAACCTTCGAAGTGATTAGTAAAAAAAAAAAAAAAAAAAATCTCAGCCACAGCCAGGAGCAGTAGCTCATGCCTGTAATCCCAGCACTTTGGGAGGCAGAGGCGGGTGGATTACCTAAGGTCGGGAGTTCAAGTCCAGCCTCATCAACATGGAGAAACCCTGTCTCTACTAAAAATACAAAAACTTAGCCAAGCGTGGTGGCACATGCCTGTAATCCCAGCTACTCAGGAGGCTAAGGCAGGAGAATCACTTGAACATGGGAGGTGAAGGTTGTGGTGAGCTGAGATCATGCCATTGCACTCCAGCCTGAGTAACAAGAGTGAAACTCTGTCTCAAAAAAAAAAAATCTCAGCCGGGCGCAGTGGCTCACACCTGTAATCCCAGCACTTTAGGAGGCCAAGGTGGATAGATCACCTGAGGTCAGGAGTTCGAGACCAGCCTGACCAGCATGGTAAAACCCCGTTTCTACTAAAAAAAAAAGTACAAAATTAGCCAGGCATGGTAGCTCATGCCTGTAATCCCAGCTACTTGGAAGGCTAAGGCAGGAGAATCACCTGAACTGGGGAGGCGGAGGTTGCAGTGAGCTGAGATTGTGCCACTGTACGATCACTCTTGTTGCGTGGGCAACAAGAGTGAAACTCCATCTCCAAAAAAAAAAAAACCAGACATCTCAAACAGGGGCTAGTGGAAATGAGAAATAGGAGTACGTTAGAGGTATATGTTAGAGGCAGCAGTCACCTCCCCTCAGTTCTAAAGGGAAATTATTTCTTCCTTATGTTGCCTGACACAATGTTCCTTTGGATAAAAGGAGCTGTGAAGTTATGAAATACACACAAATGGAAAAATCAATCAAAAATAGAAAACAAATAATTCATATCTTCTTAAAATCAACAGTTTATTGTCATCAATACTATTGAGTTACGTTGATATTTTGAACCAAAAAGACCAAAGAAAGACAAAAATTGTGAAACAGTAACCTTCCAGGGGAGCAAACACTACTGTCACCATATAAAGCTCTGCTATGTAAGGACATCTTTAAAAGAAAGGACTGGAAAATGAGGACTATTTTTATACACCACAGTGATACTAGCATTCAGTTATTTGGGAAGCCTGGGCCAGGAACTATGGCTCACATCTGTAATCACAGGACTTTGGGAAGCCGAGGCAGGCGGATCACTTGAGGTCAGGAGTTCAAGACCAGCCTGGCCAACATGGTGAAACCCCATCTCTACTAAAAATACAAAAAATTAGCTGGGTATGGTGGTGCACGCCTGTAGTCCTAGCTACTCGGGAGACTGAGACAGGAGAATCGCTTTAACCCAGGAGGCGGAGGTTGCAGCAAGCCGAGATCGTGCCATTACACTCCAGCCTGGGCAACAGAGTGAGTCTTCATTTCAAAAAAAAAAAAAGATACATGACTACAGCTGACCAGGGAAAAAGAAGAAACACAAAAGAAAGAAAAGACATTGACCTTGTACATTACCAACAGCAGCAGACCCCATCTCTTAATGCCCACTTGGTCTGTCAACCTGCATCTGTGTCTGTTTTTTTGTTTGTTTTGAGACAGAGTCTCACTCTGTTGCCCAGGCTGGAGTGCAGTGGCACCATCTCGGCTCACTGCAACTTCTGCCTCCCAGGTTCAAGCAATTCTCCTGTGTCAGCCTCCCAAGTAACTGGGATTACAGGCATCTGCCACCAAGCCCAGTTAATTTTTCTATTTTTAGTAGAGATGGGGTTTCTCCATATTGGTCATGCTGGTCTTGAACTCCTGACCTCAGGAGATCCACCCGCCTCGGCCTCCCAAAGTGCTGGGATTATAGGCGTGAGCCACTGCGCCCCGCCACATCTGTGTCTCCGAAAAAAGCTTATGCTCCTACTACAGGCTCTACAATGGCCGCAGGAATTCCTCCTTCAACTGCAGAAACCCAGAATATGTATCTTGATCTTGGCAGGAACCCAAGATGTGGCCAGCATCTTAAATTGGTAGATGCAGCATTTAATGGCTCCAAATCACATCTCTTGGCTTGAATGGGAGTTTCCCTAAGGACTTAAAGATGAGTCTAAAACTAGAGAGAGAGGAAAAGAACGGAGTGTTTCATACAATCCCAGAAACCCAGCAGCAGACAGGAGACATAAGATCACCCAGTCCAGTGGGGGCCGGCACAGTGGCTCACACCTGTAATCCCAGCACTTTGGGAGGCTGAGGTGGGTGGATCACCGGAGGTCAGGAGTTCGAAACCAGCCTGGACAACATGGCGAAACCCTGTCTCTACTAAAAATACAAAAAATTAGCCGGGCATGGTGGTATGTGCCTGTAATCCCAGCTACTCAGGAGGCTAAGGCAGGAGAATCGCTTGAACCAGGGAGGTGGAGGTTGCAATGAGCCGAGGTCACACCATTGCACTCCAGCCTGCCTGGGCAACAAGAGCAGAGCTCCATCTCAAAAAAAAAAAAAAGAAAAAAAAAGATCACCTAGTCCAGTGGTTCTCAACAGGGAGTGATTTTGCCCCCCCCACAGGGGGAAAGTCAGCATTGTCTGGATACATTTTTTATTGTCACAACTAGGGGATGCTGTGGGAATCTACAACTAGAGGTGAGTAATGTTGCTAAACATCCCACAAGGCACAAGCTCATCTGGCCTAAAATGTCAATAGTGCCAAGACTGAGAAATTCTGATGCAGCCTATCTTATAAAGAAACCGAATCCAGGAGAGATCACATGATTTATCCATGACAATGGTGGTGGCAGTCATCTTATTCTTTCCTTTTTTGAAATGAGTCTCACCATGTTGCCCAGGCTGGCCTCAAATTCCTGAGCTCAAGCAATCCCCCTGCTTCAGCCTCCTGAGTAGCTGGGACTACAGGTACGTGTCACCATGTTCAGCTCTGTCTTATTTTCAAGTCCAAGATTCTGACTAGCCCAATCTGTTCTGCTCTAAGATTGAGCCTGCTTCAGGTCTACAGATCTGAGATATTAGGAAATGTTTAGTCCCACGCAACATGACAAGGCCATAAGCTCACACTCCCTCTGGAACCCTCAGTTCAGCCATGCTATAGATGTCAAACCCATGTAAGACAAAAGCCCCAGGGAAGCTTCCAGAAGGCAGGAAATGCCCCACCCACCCATCCACACACACAAAGGGCCAGTGTTAGGAGGGCTGCTTCCTTTCCCCAACCTGTGGAACTGGCTACAGTGAGATACCAGGAAAAGAAAACATCCTTTTGGGGTTGGGGCCAAAGATCAAGCACAGGAAGGAGGTGGAGCTCCAGGAAGAGAAGCCGCGAAAAATCCAAAAGAAACACAGGGCGCGCTAATGCTCATGAATATGCAGGCTGCGTGATTTCTCAAGCAATTTCCATATTTTATAGTGATGATTCTGCTTCTTACGGTATAAAATTGGTTTATTCATTCTGCAATGCCATGATTTGCTGTTTTTGAATTCCCCTGCTAGCCCATTTTCCACCTCATTCTGTTATCTCACATTACATCACATTTGAGCTCTTGGTTGATCATTTTATGTTAGAATGATGAATGGTTTTGTCCGTGCTGGTCTTCTTTACGGATATGCTACACTTGTCTTTTCTCCTCATAGAACATTTACAAAGTTTCCACATGATCTTTCTTCTTCCTTTCCACTGAAATCAGCTGTTCTCTGGAATCATCAAAATCACAGGCAGGGCAGTCTCTGACTCCCTTCCCTGTGCCCCTAAGGCATGATTTGAATATTCCCCTTTGTTGGGATGACGGTCTGTGCTGCCTGCCTTCTGCCAGGGACTGAGTGGGTGGTGGAGAAATGACCGAAGTTTGTCTCTCTACACCGTGTAATTTAGTTAAAAGTTCTGTACCAAAGATTGCTCCAGTGAGGATATCTCCTGGGTCCGTGAGGGTCGGGATGCCTCCCGGGTCCGGGAGGGTGAGGATGTCTCCTGGGGTCCGGGAGGGTGTATCCAGTCTGAAGGCATGACCTTAGGCCTCATCTGATTTCCTGCTTCAAAGTGAGCTGAGGGCTAGTTCAGCATTAAATTCCTGGATTTGTGGTGTTCCAAAACTCTTTCTCTTAGGAGACTCTATTTCCTCTCAGTGAGAAACAAAAATAAGTGGCCAAAAGAGCCAGAGGCTCTGCTATGTTAAGAAACTCGGGGCTGGGTGCAGTGGCTCATGCCTATAATCCCAGCACTTTGGGAGGCCAAGGCAGGGAAATCACCTGAGGCCGAGAGTTCAAGACTAGCCTGACCAACATGGAGAAACCCCCTCTCTACTAAAAATACAAATGTTAGCCATGCATGGTGACGCATGCTGGTAATTCCAGCTACTTGCGAGTCTGAGGCAGGAGGATCGCTTGAACCTGGGAGGCGGAGGTTGCAGTGAGCCAAGATCGTGCCATTGCACTCCAGCCTGGGCAACAAGAGCAAAACTCCGTCTCAAAAAAAGAAAGAAAGAAACTCGGGTGTGGTGGTCCCCAGTCTCTGGCTGGTGGCTACTCCCCTCCTTCCTTCCTGGAATGCAGTTCTTACAAAAGATAAAGTTGTGCTTTTACATTCTGAGTCTGTTGTCTTATTTTCTACAATAGATGTGTGGTAACTGACTTAGCAGGTCCATGAAAGAGGACTCCTAATCCAGCAGTAGGGAGCAGTGAAAACCAACCAAATGTACACAGCAGAATCCTCAGAAGTTTCAGGAACTGGCAGCACCAGGTGCCTCTGGAACTTAAAAGAATGGGAGGGGCATAAAGCTTGTTGAGAAGCCACTGTCAGCCCACCTCATCCAGTCAGTTCCCAGAATTCTGGTAGCCAGACCTTTATCTCCCAGACAGCAGACAAAAGGAGACCTCTCTGGGGAATCAGAGACCAAGAAGAAAAATCTAAACATGCTGACACTGGGGGTTCCCCCAACAAACAGCCCATCCAGATCAGGCCCATCCACACGGTGAGAGCTCCCAATCAGTTTGTTTTTGTTTCTGTATTGAGACAGGGTCTCACTCTGTCGCCCAGGCTGGAGTGTAGTGTTGCAGTCTCAGCTAACTGCAACCTCCGCCTCCTGGGTTCAAGCTATTCTCATGCCTCAGCCTCCAGAGTAGCTGGGATTACAGGTGCCCACCATCACACCTGGCTAATTTTTTGTATTTTTACTAGAGACAGGATTTCAACACGTTGGCCAGGCTGGTCTTGAACTCCTGGCCTCAGGTGATCTGCCCACTTTATGACCCACAATACAAGGAGGTCTGCAGATGAAGTGATTTTTAAGGGCTCTGCCTCACTGTAGTCTATTGTTTAAAGCCTATAGTGTGAAATCCTCCCAGAGCAGAGGGTGACTCTTGCTCACCACCAGTGTTTGGTTTTCCTCAAGTCCTTAGCAACTGGAACCATCAATACCAATGTGTCCAGAGACTGGGCAGGGGGCCTCCTCTCCAATGCTATCCTGGCCACACCAACGCTCAGAAGAAACTGACAGAAGAGATCAGGGAGTTTGGTTCACCTTGTCATACCCAGTATGGGGGCTCCAAAAACCAGTTAAGCCTAAATGTTCTTCCTTTTTCCTCCCTTGGCTGCCAGAATGAAGGATTCTACTGCCATAAAGGAGTCTCATGAGGCTCATCTGCAACTGGATTAGAACCAACTAGAGTCCTGAGCCACATCTAAGCATAGGGTAAGTAGTCTTTCTGCCTCCACACACTCCTCATGGCTTATACTTGCCATTACGACTCTATACTGGTGTGGAACATGAAGGTAATACTGTATCCCCAACAGCTACAGAGAAGAAAAAAATTGGCCAATGTGATCAAGCTAATAGACTAGTGCAATCTGACTTCCTACTCTGGGTAATAGTCTGGACTAGATGCTTCTAAGATCCTTTCCAGAGCCAAGATTCTACAATTTGATGCCATCTTTTTATTATTATTTTTGAAATGGTGTATTAGTCCATTCTCACGCTGCTATTAAGAAATACCTGAGACTGGGTAATTGATAAAGAAAAGAGGTTTCATTGACTCACAGTTCCGCATGGCTGGTGAGGCCTCAGGAAACTTACAATCATGGCAGAAGGCACCTCTTCACAGGGCAGCAGGACACAGAATGAGTGCCAGCACGAAAAATGCAAGACGCTTATAAAGCCTTTGGACTCACTCATTATCTGAGAATAGTATGAGGAAAACTGCCTCCATGATTCAATTACCTCTACCTGGTCTTGTCCTTGACACATGGGGATTAGAGGAATTACAATTCAAGGTGTGATTTGGGTGGGGACACAGAACAAAACCATAGCAGACAGGGTCTTGCTCTGTCCCCCAAGATGGAGTGCAGTGGTGTGTCATGGCTCACTGCAACCTTGACCTCCTTGGCTCAAGTGATCCTCCCACCTCAGCCTTCTGAGTAGCTGGGACTATAGGCATGTGCCACCATGCTTGGCTAGTTTTTGCACTTTTTAATTTTTATTTATTTTTATTTTTTAGTAGAGACAGGGTCTCGCCACATTGCTCAGGCTGGTCTTGAACTCCTGGGCTCAAGTGATCCACCCACCTCGGCCTCCCAAAGTACTGGGATTACAGGCATGAGCCACCACACTCAGTCAATCTGATGCCATTTTAACACAGCATAAAGTGCAAATGCTCAGAGTTTTGCATGTTGACTAACTATAACCATTTCCTCATTTCCTCCTCAAAACAGTCCTGAGCAATAAGGTTAACACAGGCAAGTGTTGTCTAAAATACAGGGGCAACACCACAGACAGGAAAACTCCTGAGAAGTTTCCAGCGGCCAAGCCTCCCAGCCTTGAGAGTGGGAGCTGTTCCTAAACTGGAGCCTCCTGGTGGCTGGCTCAGCTTGCACTTGCTCAATTTGAGGCTGGGTCCCACGAGTCACAAAATCATAGACACTGCTGTGAGCCTCACCTTCCTCCTCAGACTCTCGGGCCTGCTGGCTGCTTTTCCTGTACCTGTTCTGTAAATGCCAGTGTCCCGCGGGGTGGGACCTCTGCCCTCTTCTCTCACTCTCCTGTGCATCTGACCTGCCCACACTCTGGCACCAGGTGACTGCCAACGTCAAGCATGTCCGCCTGCTGCCCGTTAGCATCCCCCCTAGGTGGTCCACAGGACCTGAAGCCTGTGCCTACAAAACCTTATCTTCCCCTACAAACCTGTTTCTTCTCCGCCTCTCATCTCAGTGCACAGCATGACCTTCCAACCAGTCGCCCAAGCCAGAAAACTGGGACTCATTTCTGACTCCTCCTCTCCTTTTCCTGCACAGCCATCACCATGACCTGACCCTTCAGCACCCTAAGATGCCTTCAAGTCGGGGTCCCCCTCCCCACCCTGCTGCTCTCTCCCTGGCATAAATCACCATCCTCGCCATCACATCCCCAGCCAGGACCAGCACACAGCCTCCTCCCTCTCATGCCTCCCGCCCACTCTGTACACAGCAACCAGACAGCATTCTGAACTCACTTCTAACCATGCCTCTCCCGGACTCAAAACCTTCAGTAGCTTACCACAGCTGCTGGAATAAAGATAAACGACCTTACCAAGGCTAAGCAGGCCCTGGCACCTCTCCGACTGCTCTCCACACACTCCCCACAGCTCCAGCCAGCCAGAGTCTGTCTCATTTTCTTGCCAAGCTTAGAACTTCCTCTCCCCAAGGCCCCACGGACTCCATCTCCTGCCTGGCTAACTCATCATCCTGCAGGTCTCACTCTGCCCTGCTCATGCCCAGGTCTTGCTGGGTGCTTCCCACATGCTCCAGCATCACCTATATTGCCCTGTCAGGGCACATTCCTGCTGCATCACCACTGCCTGTCTAAATCCCACAAGGACCCGGTCTACTTAAACACGACTATATCTGCCACCTGTGTGGCACAGCTTCTGGCACACAGAGAGACGGCACAAATATTGGTTAGATGAATGAAAACAGTTGATCCCAGACCCTACTGAGCCATGCTGAAATGAAAACAGACTATAATTTACGGTCCTGGAGTTCTTGAACATCTCATTATGGCACTAAATAAGGGGTGGCTACTGGAGACTCAGATTCAAATCTGTATGAATTTGAATTCACACAGCCCGGCTCCAAAGATTTTTTTTTTTTAATTTTGTTTGTTTTTCTCTACTTTTCTTTATCTCCTAAATTTTTTTCTTTCCAAGAATAAAACAGGTTTTCCTACTGTAATAAATACTTAATATCTCGTTCACTTCCAGTAAGTTTGTTCTTAGACTAAATAATTAGTAGACATTAGCGAAAGGTAGAGGCTGGGTGTGGTGGCTAACACCTATAATCCCAGCACTTTGGGAGACCAAGGCAGGAGGATCATTTGAGATCAGGAGTTTGAGACCAGTCTGGCCAACATGGTGAAACACCGTCCCTACTGAAAATACAAAATTAGCGAGGTGTTTTGCTGCACATTCAATAGCTCTTTTTGGATACTAGGTGGCGGGCGCCTGTAATCCCAGCTACTCAGAAGGCTGAGGCAGGAAAATCACTTGAACCCCAGAGGTGGAGGTTACAGTGAGCTGAAATCGCTTCACTGCACTACAGCCTGGGTGACAGAACGAGACTCTATCTCAAAATAAATAAATAAAACAAAGTGAAAGATAGAGATGGGTGGATGTTGAAAAGAAAAAAGTTAAAGATCAGGGCGGATGCTGTGGCGCATGCCTATAATCCCAGCACTTTGAGAGGCGGAGGCGGGCATGCTGCTTGAGTTTGGAAGTTCAAGACCATCCTAGGTGAAATGGTGAAACCCCAACTCTACAAAAAATACAAAAATTAAAACAACAACAACAACAAAATCGACCAGGCATGGTGATGCATGCCTGTAGTCCCAACTACTTGGGTGGCTGAGGTTGGAGGATGGCTTGAGCCTAGGAGGTTGAGGCTGCAGTGAGCCAAGGTTATGCTACTGTACTCCAGCCTGAGTGACAGAGTGAGACTCCACATCAAAAAAAAAAAAAAAAAAAAAAAGGTCAGGCATGGTGGCTCTCATGCCTGTGATCTCAGCACTTTGGGAGGCGGAGGTGGGTGGATTGCTTGAGCCCAGGAGTCCAAAATCAGCCTGGGCAACATGTATTTTCTCTACAGGAAATACAAAAATCAGCCAGGTGTGGTTGCACACACCTGTAGTCCCGGCTAGAATCGCTTGAGCCTAGGAGATCAAAGCTGCAGTGAGCTGTGATTTTGCCACTGCACTCCAGCCTGGAAGACAGAGCCAGACTCTATCTCCCACCAACACCCCCCACCCCCTAAAAAAAGAAAAGAAAAGAAAAAAGACATGGAAAAAGGTAAGTAAACCTCATACCTGCTGAAAAGAAAACAGAGTCTCAGTCACCTCACTCTAACTTTAGCTCTTGCAACAGCCTCACAGAGAAGCAACTAATTGAGGCAATTAAAGAGGATCATACTGGGGATTCCCAAAGCACTTCCTGTATAGGTGAGCACAGGACTAGGGCTCAAGATTTATGGCTGTTACATTGCCAGTGATAACTATAAAATTTGGCCTGATCACTCCACTAAAGATATTTCATTAGCTGTCAAGCACCTGTTTGTCTCAGAGGTGCTGTGTGCCATTTCCCCTAGGTGAAATGGTGAAACCCCAACTCTACAAAAAATACAAAAATTAAAACAACAACAACAACAAAATCGGGGGAAAACCTTTCACTGCACGTTCAGCAAGCCCTTTTTGGATACTAGAGGCAGATACGTGCTCTCTTACATTTGATGATGATACCTGAGTCCCAAACCACCTCTTAGGGAAATTTTGCTCCAATTTAAACTACTTATCACCGGTTATAAGAGTGACATCCACAAAGTAAATGGCAATAGCCAGGCACAGTGGCACACAAATAAAGTCCCAGCTACTCAGGGGGCTTGAGCCCAGAAGGCCAAGGTTGCAGTGAGCTATGGATCATGCCACTGTACTCCAGCCTGGGTAACAGACTGAGATCTTGTCTCTAAAATAATAAAATAATAAATTAGGAAAAAAGGAAATGGCAAGAATATTGGATATTAAAAATTATGAAGCAGGGCTGGGCACAGTGGCTCACACCTGTAATCCCAGCACTTTGGAAGGCGGAAGCGGGTGAATCACTTGAGGTTAGGAGTTCGAGACTAGCCTGACCAACATGGTGAAACCCCGTCTCTACTAAAAATACAAAAATTAGCCAGGCATGGTGGTGCATGCCTGTAACCCCAGCTACTCAGGAAGCTGAGACAGGAGAATCGCTTGAACCCAGCTACTTGGGAGGCTGAGGCAGAAGAATCGCTTGAACCCAGAAGGTGGAGTTGCAGTGAGCTGAGATCACGCCACTACACTCCGGCCTGGGTGACAAAAAGAGACTTCATCTGAAAAATAAATAAACAAAAATAAAAACAAAAACTATAGAGCAGGGGAAAAAACCTATGGGATTCAACCAAAGCTGTATTCAGATGAAAATTCATATCCTCAGATGCTTTTAGTAGAAAACAAAACAAAATTAATAAATTATTCCAGCATTTTATTCAAGAAATTAGAATAACTACACACAATATAGAAGAAACTGATTTTGACGGGGCATGATGGCTAATGCCTGTAATCCCAGCACTCTGGGAGGCCAAGGAGGGCGGATCATGAGGTCAGGAGATCGAGACCATCCTGGCTAACATGGTGAAACCCCGTCTCTACTAAAAATACAAAAAATTAGCTGGGTGTGGTGGCACATGCCTGTAGTCCCAGCTACTCAGGAGGCTGAGGCAGGAGAATTGCTGGAACGTGGGAGGCAGAGGTTGCAGTGAGCCAAGATTATGCCACTGCACTCCAGCCTGGGCGACAGAACAAGACCCTCTCAAAAAAAATAAAATAAATTTCTCCTTTAACTCTTTTGACACCATTCAGTTATTTATTAAGGCACTTTCTGCATTCTGCATTTGGTTATAGGGGTTTTTTTTTGTTTTTTATTTTTATTTTTTTGAGACGAAGTCTTGTTCTGTTGCCCAGGCTGGAATGCAGTGGTGCCATCTCAGCTCACTGCAACCTCTGCCTCCCGGGTTCAAGTAATTCCCATGTCTCAGCCACAGGAGTAGCTGAGATTACAGGCATGCGCCACCATGCCCTGCTAATTTTTGTATTTTTAGTAGAGATGGGGTTTCACCATGTTGGCCAGGCTGGTCTCGAACTCCTGACCTCAAGTGATCCACTCGCCTTGGCTTTCCAAAGTGCTGGGATTACAAGCGTGAGCCACCATGCCTGGCCTGTTATAGTTATTCGTTAAAAGGTTTTTTTTTGGTTTTGGTTGTGTGTGTGTGTGTGTGTGTGTGTGTGACAGAGTCTTGCTCTGTCACCCAGGCTGTACAGTGGCACAACCTAAGCTCACTGCAACCTCCACCTCCCAGGCTCAAGCAATCCTCCTACCTCACCCTCCCCAGTAGCAGGGCCACTGGTGTGCACCACCATGCCTGGCTAATTTTTTTTTCTTTTGCAAAGACAGGGTTTTGCCATGTTGCCCAGGCTGGTCTCAAACTCCTGGACTCAAACAGTCTGCCCACCTTGGCCTCCCAAAGTGCTGGGATTACAGGCATGAGCTACCATACCTGGTCAAAAGTTTTGCTTCCTTGTTAAATTATAAGTCATAAGTTCCTTGAAGGCAGGGATTATGTCTGGTTCCTTTTGCCATTCCTCATGGTGCCTAGACTAGTTTATTACAGATGGCAGGCAGGCAACAAATAGCTGCAGAATTAAATTGCATACGTATAGCATCTTCTCAGGTCCCAGACCGTTACAAGTCTTTCCCAAATTTCTCAACATTATTTATTTTTGAACCCAAAGCTGATATCCTGGTGGTACACATCAGTTTGGCTGATACTAAAATAGTGAAAGTCTTCCATACTTGTTGGTACGTAGCTGCTGCCTTGAGCCCCTCATCTCCCTGCTGCGGGGTTCTTTTTCCTGGGACCCATTGGATATTCCCATAACTCAGCAGCCAAGAAAGCAACGCTAGCACAACCCAAGTCACCAAGGCTTTACTCCTGTGTAATAGCAATATCTATTTGGATGAGTATTTTGCATTTTAAAATCACTTTTGCTTTTAGTTTTTTTGTTTTGTTTTCTTTTTGCTTTTTTTTTTGAGACAGAGTCTTTCTCTGTCACCCAGGCTGCACTGCAGTGGTGCAATCTTGACTCCATGCAACATCCACCTCCCGGGTTCAAGTGATTCTCTACCTAAGCCTCCTGAGTAGCTGGGGCTACGGGCATGCACCACCACGCCCAGCTAATTTTTATACTTTTAGTAGAGACAGGCTTTCACCATGCTGGCCAGGATGGTCTCGATCTCCTGACCTCAGATGATCCACCTGTCTCGGCCTCCCAAAGTGCTGGGATTACAGGCATGAGCCACCGCACTCAGCCTCACCTTTGCTTTTATACCTATTCTACCTTCCTATGTAGTTCCTAGGAAAATTGTTTTTTTTTTCTTCCAAAACCATATCTAGGATATTTTCTTAAAATAATAGGCCAGGTATGGTGTCTCATACCTATAATCCCAGCACTTCGGGAGGCTGAGGCAGGAGGATCCCTTGAGCCCAGGAGTTTGAGACTAGCCTGGGCAACACAGCGAGATCCCATCTCTTAAAAAGATACAAAAATTAGCTAGGTGTGATGGTGTGTGCCTATAGTCCCAGTTGCTTGAGAGGCTGAAATGGGAGGATCACCTGAGCCTGGAAGGTCGAGGCTGCAGTGAACCATGATTGTGCCACTGTACTCCAGTCTAGGTGAAAGAGTGAGACTCTGTATCAAAAAAAAAAAAAAACAAATCCTAGTAAATCTGTTATCAGATAGTGATGATTTTTTTTTTCCCCTAAACTGTCTCACAGTTGCATGGAGAAACTGTGACATGGACAGGTCACCCACAGAATTGTATTTAACTTTGAAGTAAAACAAATGCTCATATTTAAGCACCCTCCTCCCTGGAGACCCAGGCTGTGCAATTAAATATTGAAGTTCTCTTTCTCAATGTAAACGTTTTAAACTGACCCTCTTTTAAAAGGACTTCCTTGATGATGTGCATTTAAATGATATTCCAGGGAAAGTTCAGGACAAAGGTGTCAACTGGGCTAATAGCTTACCTTTCAAGTTAGCTTGCTCTCTTTTTTTTTAAACATCTAAAAACTTACTACCCAGATGTAATTCACAGAAGTTTTGCCATTTTATGTTATTTATTTTTTTGAGACAGGGTCTTGCTCTGTCATTCAGGATGGAGTGCAGTGGCATGATCTTGGCTCCCTGTAGCTGGTCAGAATACTTTCATCACCCAACAAGAAGCCCCGTACCTGTTAGCGATCCCTACCCATTCTGCCCTCCCCCAGCCCCTGGCAACCACTAATCTACCTTC